>NW_017307381.1:444270-450508 GCF_000935625.1 Nanorana parkeri
CCCCCACTTTTATTGCAGGTTTGTACACTTTTGTCTAAATGGCAATCAGGATTATTTTCCTGGTTTGGACGTTGTAATGTAACCAAAATGTCTATTCTGCCCAAGTTTCTTTATCTTTTTCAAGCCCTTCCAATACGTGTTCCTGATAGGTTCTTTCGTCAAGCTAATTCTTTAATTTTGAAGTTTATCTGGGCCAATCGCCATCTCGCTTACATCGCAATGTTTTGACTTTACCTAAATCCTCGGGGCATAGCTCTTCCTGATCTACGGACATATTATATGGCAGGACATCTGGTTCACTTAGTAGACTGGTGCAGACACACATTCTTCAAACAATGGGTGCCTTTAGAAGAATCTCTTAGGCTGGGTTCACACCTAGGCGTATTGAATATGCACGTTTGTCGCCCGTTACATGTACTTCTTTGGGCGTAGGCCGTTTTGTATCGCGTTCGGACGGGCGGAAAACGGCAAGGTGTGAACCAGGCCTTACATCCTGTCTTCTCTCTAGAGCGGTTTGGTATTTTACGTCTCTCCCTTCTCCGCTCAAAGCTCACCCTTTAATTGGCACTACCCTCTCAATATCTACTAGGGCTTTTTTCGAGATGGCACCTGGTTGAAGAGGCTTCTCCCCTCTTCCCAGTCATCGGCAACCCTGACTTTCCATCTGGAGTTTTTGACTGGACCCTTTCGATTTTTAATCTCCAAGCAGATCTATCAAGTCTCCCATTTCCTACATGGTGGATTGTGGCCCTCCGTCGCATCCCTTACCGCTTCAGATGGCGTGTTTGGCCTGGATCCATGGAAAGCCATTCAGTTGAGACATTTTATGCTTTCTTTGCCTCCAGCAACGAACTTTAGAAGCCCACTTACATCTTTTAAACGGCTTTGTGACTCACAAGGTCATGTTAGGCACACTCTTTCAGCGATATTCATACATAGTTACGTAGTCAGATTGAAAAAAGTCCATCAAGTTCAACCTATATAGATATGGAGAAAAAAAAAAGAAGAAAAGCCTAAACGGAACGCTATGCCCACAGCTATAATAGCATCCAGATCCAGAGGAAGGCAAAAAAAAACCCTATAAAGCAAAAAAAATTCCTTCCTGATCCCATAAGGCAATCGGATATTCCCTGGATCAACAATCTCTGATGCTTAATATACCTATAAGAACTCAATATCCAGTAATATTCTGTGCATTTAAGAATACATCCAGGTGTTTTTAAAACAATTAACTGAGCTAGCTAGAACTAGCTCCTGGGGGAGTCTATTCCACATTTTCAAAGCTCTAACTGTGAAGAATCCTTTCCGTATGCAAAGGTTAAGCCTCTTTTCCTCCAGATTTTTTCCTTCCCTTGTCCTTTGCAGTGACCTTAACGTGAATATTTTGGCACCAAGCTCTTTATATGGACCATTTATGTATTTATGCATTGTGATCATGTCCCCCCTTAATCGCCTCTTCTCCAGAGGGAACAAACTCATGTCAGTTAATCTTTCCTCATAGCTGAGCTCCTCCATGCCCTGTCGCCCTTCGCTGCACTTTCTCCAGTTCCACAATATCCTTTTTGTGAACTGGTGCGCAAAACTGAACTGCATATTCCAGATGAGTCCTTAATAATGCTTTGTACAGGGGCAGGATTATGTCTCTATCTCTGGAGTCTAGACCACCTTTAATACAAGAAAGTATTTTCTTGCTTACGAAACTGCGGCTTGACATAGCATGCTATTATTCATATCCACCTTTTCAACTCCACTGAGTGAATAAATAGAGATCACTGTAGTGAAATAGGTGGTAGCCTCAATATTACGTGCATACAGGCAAAATGTGCAAGGTTATTCAACTGGTCATATATAATTGTGAAACAGTAGATGATAAATAAATATTAAGTGATTAATATTACATAGGATTATAAGTGTGATACCTCTATACAATATATGGTATACAAACAGTGATTACTCTGTGAGAAAATGTAAAACTTTGAGCAATACTCCTCTTATATTAAATTAATAATTACATAAATGAATATTATATCCACAAATAATTAGGTGATAATATCATATAGTGATCAATCTATATTATCAGAAAATCTCTGTGCAAAATAAGTCTCTGTGCAAAAGATTTTATATCTGCTAAAGTGCACTATGTGAAGCCTCTAGAGTTAAATAGATAAATACATGAACAAATCAATTTACCCTTCCAATTTCTATTCACAAAAAATTAGGTGATAATATCACATAGTGATCAATCTATATTCTGAGAAAAATCTTTGTGCAAAATAAGTCTCTGTGCGAAATTTAAGTGCAATAAGTGAAGCCTCCAAATGCTCATATGGTAAATGAAGCTTGCTGGAGATCGTATTGGTGTCCACCCCCTTCAGAGTGCGTACTCACCGCAATATGTTGGCTGCAGCAAACAGCCCAACACGTTTTTGCCTGGTATGACACAGTGTTGCGGCATCTTCAGTGAATAGACACTTAACCCCTTCGTGACTGACGACGTATCGCTTCTGCGTCCCGAAGAAGGGGCAGCCCCCCCCGCCGGACACCCCCGCCGTGCTTCCCGGGCTCCGTTGCCCCTCCTACGGGCCCGGGACCGGCGATCTTTGTGTCCGCGGGGAGCTGGGGAGGAGGTCGACGAACTTCCGTTCATCGATCCCCTCCCCGTTCTATGGGACCGGGAGCGATGCAGATTGCATCACTTCCGGTCCCTGGGCTGTCAGTTCTGGGCTCCTGCAGCCCAGCTATAAGCTATTGAAGTGCGATCTGCACTTCAATAGCTTATTTCCAGTGTAAAGGTGACACTGAGGGTCTTTTGGACCCCCAGCATCACCTTAAAGAGGACCTGTCACCACCATCTGCTATTACATGGGGGGGCTTGCAAGCCCCCCCATGTGATAGCAGTCAAAGTAAAGTAAAAAAAAAAAAAAAAACAGTTTTTAAAATTAAAATGAAATAAAATAAATCTAATAATAATAAAAAATGTTTAAAAGTCCCCCGCCCCCGCGAGCACGCGCGTCGCCACGTAAACACGCATCGGGTGCGCCTACGTATGAAAACGACGAACGCGCTACACATGTTGGGTATCGCCGCGCACGCCGGAGTGAGAGCAATAATTCTAGGGCCAGTATTTTGGGGTATCTCTAAATTGATGACCTGTGGGGGCTTTTAAAGCGTCTTCTATGGACTTTTTGGGGTACTGGGGTTTTTCGCCGTTTTACGGATGCACGCAATTTGTAACCTGGGCATGTTGGGTATCGTTTTACTCGTTGTAACCTCATCTTTTAGATTTCATTAAAAAAATGGGTATTTTGTTGTGTTTTGGGGCATTTAATTAAATTTTTCACTAAATATTGGGGTTTAATAAGGAGTTGTGCTAATATTGCACAACATAAAAATTTGCAACTACCACCATTTTATTCTATAGGGTCTTGGCATTCAGAAAATATATAATGTTGGGGGGTTTTAAGTAATTTTCAGGCCTAAAATGTGGAATATAACATGGGTACAAAAAATGAAAAAAAGGCCTCAGTCATAAAGGGGTTAACCATCGATCTCCAGAGTATGAAGTATAATTAGCGATGCTCCGATACCAGTTCAGATACCAGTGCCGATACTTGACATTTTCATGAGAACTACCAGGGTTGCATGGGTTTCAGCGGTTGCAGCTGGGTCCTAGCTCTGGCGCTCCACCACTGTCCTTTCCTTGGAGTCTTTTTCCAGCTCCAATTGGACTTTGTGTTTGCAGGCACTTTGTTCCCAAGCCCTGTGTGAGCATGGAGGAGCTCAAATTGAGCTTGCTCACACAGGGCTTGGGAACAAAATATTCATCTTTTGCACAGAGACTTTTTTTGCACAGAGATTTTCTGATAATATAGATTGATCACTATGTGATATCACCTAATTATTTGGGGATATAATATTCATATATCTAGTTAAATAACCCATTGGACCTAGTTGTCTATAGTACAGCAGCTTCTAATTGATTTTTTCTAATCTAATACATTTAGAATACCCATTAAGCGCAGATTTAAATTAACATACTCATGCTATTATTCAGTCTATGATCTACCAGTGCACCCAGATCTTTCTCCATCATTGACTCCCCCAAACATACTCCCCCTAGAGTGTATGATGCATGCATGTTTTTAGTCCCCAAGTGCATAACTTTACATTTATCAACATTAAACCTCATTTGCCAAATAGATGCCCAATCACACAGTGCATTCAGATCTGCTTGTAAGTTGGAGACATTCTGTAAGGACTTTATTCCACTGCATAACTTGGTGTCATCTGCAAACACAGAAATTGTAATTTTAATCCCCAATTCTATGTCATTTATAAATAGGTTAAACAGTAAGGGGCCCAACACGGAACCTTGGGGGACACCACTAACAACCTCAGACTACTCAGAGTATGAATCATTGATCACCTCTCTCTGAATACGGTCTTTAAACCAGTTTTCTACCCAATTACAGATGAAATGATCTATACCTACTGACCTTAAAGGAGAACTATGGGGTTAAGGCTTTTCCCCATAGTTCTCCTTAGGCTAACGGGAGGACACAAACTAGCATCCTCCCGTTACCCTAAGCTCAGTATACCGCGAACTACAGCTCGCGGTATACTGAGACGCCGCAGCCAGAGCGGATCCCGACATCGATGTCGAGATCCACCCAGCTGCGTGAGTGACAGCTGGCTCTGCCTATCTAGAGGCAGAGCCAGCTGTACCCACCCCTCCCCGTTCCGCCAGTCAGCGCTGGCGGATCGGAGCGGGGAGGGGGGAATCCAGCCCCTCCCCTGTCACGGCAGAGAGCCGTGACAGGATCGAGAGGTGAGCGAACGCCGGTATCTGTTCGCTCACCTCCCGATCTACTGAGCCGACCTGTGACAGTCTCATTGTCACAGGTCGGCTAGAACTATAAGGTGAGTGAAAATCACTCATCTCATAGTTCTCCTTTAACTTATACATTAGGCACATGTGGGGAACTGTGTGAAATGCTTTTGCAAAGTCCAAGTATGCTATTTCCACAGCCATTCCTCTGTCCAATTTTTTACTCACTCATAAAAAGAAATTAGGTTAGTTTTATAACGTCTGTCTTTATTGAATCCGTGCTAACTATCGCTTATGATATTATTTTCAAGCAAAAACAATTGCATGTGATCCTTGATCAAACTTTCAAGTATCTTCCCAACTATTGAAATTAAACTTACAGGTCTGTAATTACTTGGTAAATACTTTGATCCCTTTTTAAATATAGGCACCACATTGGCTTTGCGCCAATCCATTGGTACCAAGCCAGTCAATAGTGAGTCTCTAAAAATTAAACACAATGGCTTTGAAATTATACAGCTCAATTCTTAGAGGACACGTCGGTGTAAGCCGTCTGGTCCAGGTGCTTTGTTCACCTTAATTTTGTCTAACTGTTTCTGGACCATATCAATAGTCAGCCATTGTGGTTCAGTAGAGGCTATAGCACTGCTATCCCCATTATGGATTTGAGTTACATTGTGTTCCTTGGTGTGCACAGAGCTGAAGAAAGTACTTAATAGATTTGCCTTCTCTTTGTCACCAGTTACCAACTCTGAGTTATCTTGTAAGGGGCCTACATGTTGAGACCTGATTTTTTTACAATAATATATTTAAAGAATTTGTAGGGGTTAATTTTGCACTCTTTTGCAACCTGTCATTCGTTTTGAATTTCCCAGCTTTATTTCCTTTTTACATATTTTATTATATTCTCTGTAGCTTTCAAATGAGTGTTCCTTCATTTTTATATTTTTTAAACACCCTTTTCTTATTGTCTATGGCTTTTTTAACATTGGATGTCAGCCACATGGATTTTACTTTTAGCTTTTTAAACTTATTGCTTACTGGAATAGATTTTGTGAACAATTGTTTTGAAACATTGCCATTTTTGTTCAGTGTTTTTTGATGAAAATATTCCTTCCCAGTTTAAGTCTTCAAGAGCAGCCCTCAGCATGGAAACATTTGCTCTTCTGAAGTTGTGTTTTTTTTATTTTTCCAGTATGTGCATGTTGTTTACAACTTAAAGTGACATTAACCCCTTCGTGACTGACGACGTACAGTGTACGTCGCCAGGATCGGGGCTGTTTAAACAGACTCCCGGTGATTTTTGCCGCCGGGACTCTGTTTAAACTTGTAAAGCCGACTGTCGGCTTTACAACAGAAGCGATTCTGGCGACTTACCTGTCGCCGGATCGCTTCTGTGTCCCGAAGAAG
>NW_017307381.1:450687-452343 GCF_000935625.1 Nanorana parkeri
AAGGCAGTCTGCTGCAAAACAGAAGGTCTGCCCAGCATGAGAACAGATACAGATTTAAAAGGAAGAGCAGCAAAGAGAAGGGAAACAACCATGGATTACAGTAAGGCGCACATTACAGTATTGTTTTATGTTAAAAAATCTGACGGTTTGGGGGGCGTGTCCTGCACATGGCAGAATAGGCAGCATAGCGTGAGAGCTCCGTGGTACCACTACCCTACAGACGACCTATCACGACTTTTACCAATCTTTTTTTGATCCACCTGACGATGTCGAAGCACAGGAAAGAGGGGGGACCCCCTTCGCAAAGAGGAACCCCGTCTCTGCAGCGTTATTTCTCCTCCACGAGAACCGGGACCCGCAGCCGCGACCAATCCAATATGGCGGCGGAGGGTGAACCACCATCCTCGACACGAGGTTCCACCCGATCCCTCTCCCCGGCCGATAATGGGCTGCTATCGGGCATGCGGTCGCCCCGGCTCTACGACTCCGATTCCACGGATGTAGATCAGTACCCACCCCGCGACCCTCCGACGGATGTCACGCGGGAATTCCGGCCACTCCTGCAATATCTGCCCACGAAGGAAGACTTTGCGGCCCTGGTCACAAGGGTGGAGGCCGCCAGGAGGTTCAGGCGGTGTCCGCGGAGGTCTCCACGGTTACGGAGTCCTGTGCAGCGATCGAGGCTCGTGTCCCGCGCCTGGAACAGGCCCAGCCGGGCCCGTTGCCTCACCTCGCATCCCTGCTGCTACAGATGGAAGACCTGGAGGACCGCAACCGCCGACAAAACATTCAGATCCGGGGGCTTCCGGAGGCGACCTTGCCAGCAGACCTGCTGTCCACCGTGCAGGCCATTTTTGGCTCACTTTTACCAGAGGCTACTCCGGACTCCATTCTGATGGACAGGGTCCACCGCACCATTGGCCCTGTACCTGCAGATCCTTCCCGCCCGCGTGATATCCTGTGCCGCCTGCACTATTTCACAGTGAAAGAGGACATCCTGCGGCAGGCCTGGTTGAAAAGACCCGTGGAGTTTGATGGGGCCCAGCTACAGATCTTACCGGATATCTCCAGGAACACCCTCCTCCGTCGGGCCCTCCTCCGTCTCCTCCTAGATGCGATCCGTCAGTCTGGGGCCATCTACCGCTGGGGCTACCCCATATGTATCCATGTCCGCAAAGATGGGTCCACATTCCAAGTCCGGCCCTGTGTGAGTTCCTGGGCATACCGGCTCTTCATCTTCCCGACTGGCTGGCCTACTTCCCGGATGACCAGGCCGCAACACCGAAACCCCGCAGGGCCCGACCCGCACGCACACCCGATGCGGTCATGGAGGCTGCGGAACCGTAGACATGGTGAGACTTTATCCCTCTTTCCATCTCTTTTTTTTTTATTATGCTCTCCCACCCCTGCCTGAACATTCCGAACTTACCCAGCCTATGGACTAGACTCGGGCCAGTTACACCCATTGCCGTACCGGCCCCCGGAGCGTCTCCCCAGGCCTACCACCACTACTGACTCCTGGAGTCACATACTATTCCTTGGGGGTTGTCTGTGTCCTGCTGAGCTGAACTGTACTCCCTTAAAGACACCTCCGGGCCGCAGCGGACCACCGCATCCCCCCCCCCCTCATTCCTGCCGAGGGAGCCACGGGCCCGA
>NW_017307381.1:452518-455285 GCF_000935625.1 Nanorana parkeri
TGGGGAAAGGGGGGGGGGGTTTCCCCTGCCTGCGATGCCCTCTGGGTTCACCCACTGTCGGGGGTTGCACGCCTGGAACCCTGGGCATTTACCAGTGGGAACTGGTGCTGGGGGGTTCGGGTTTGAGGTGCCACCTCCGGTGCCTACGCCGGGCCCTGCGGGCTCCTCGACACAGGGTCGGCCAACCGCCATGTAAGGTGGTCATGCTATATGCAATTAATGTTGTTATACAGATTGTTTGAAATGTTGTGTTGTTTTGAATATGCTTCCTTATGGTACCCACGGAGCACCACTCCGCCTAGGTGTAGATTCGTTACCCCCACTAGTTGATCCCAAGAGTGCCTTTAAGGGCCATTGGGACGCCGAACTTCCTCCAAGGGACGTGGCCTTCCTCCAAGAGACTCACTTTGCAGAGGGGCGGGCCCCTCTGCTCCGTGACCGTCGCTATTCAGCAGTGTACCATAGCTACTCGCCGGATAAGAAATCCAAGGGAGTAAGTGTGTTGATATCTGGGTCGCTACCGTGGCAACTACTCGAGGTGTCTGCGGGTGAGGAGGGGCGACTGCTGATGGTGAAGGGATGATCGGCTCCCAGCGGGTCACCCTGGCTACCATTTATGTGCCCCATCAGGGACAGCTTGCCTTCCTTGAGCGGGTTCTGAATGCATTGGACGACTTCCGGGAGGGCATCCTAATTTTGGGAGGGGATTTCAATTTGCACATGGATCCTGAGACAGACTCCACTGACCCATCCTCCCACCTGCCCTTTTCCGCCCTACGGTGACTACGGAAACTATTTCACTCGCACCAATTGGCCGACGTGTGGCTGATACAGCACCCCACCACTAGGGATTACTCATTCCACTCACTGGTCCATGACACATACACCCGTATAGATTTTTTCCTAGTCGCTCATGGTGCCCTACCTTCGGTATGCACCACGGAGATTGGGAACATTACCTACTCGGACCATGCTCCAATCCTGCTGACCCTTGAATTGACCCTGCTGCCTCCGCGCGGATGGCGATGGCGACTGAACGAAACGAAAAGACGCCATGACCCAGCTGTCCTGGCTCAGCTGCTGGCAGCCCGAGAAGCCCTCCGCTCACTTGGGATGGACAAGGCCAAAGCCACACTCGCCAAGTGCCGCACTTCTACGAATACGGTAATCAATGTAGCCGCTCCCTCGCCCCCAAGTGTTACGCCAGCAGCGCGCGCGGACCTTTATCCCGGTGATTAAAACGTTTTCCTGGACTGGTTACACCATGTTGTAAAACAGAATATCCTTCCACGCTTCCTCTATCCCTTCCAGGCCCTACCAATACGAATCCCTCTGGCTTACTTCCGCTCCCTCCAAGCAGCAGTATCCTCCTTCGTTTGGGCAGTTAGGACCCCCAGACTCCGCCTGTCGGTCCTTCGATGGCCAAAGCTGGTGGGTGGCCTGGGCCTTCCTGACCTTTACCTGTATTACATGGCTTCCCACCTGACGCGAGTCGTCGACTGGTGCAGACACGGGGAGACTAAACCTTGGGTGTCATTGGAGCAGTCCATAACATCGATTCCCCTTCAGATTTAAGATCACTTCTCACATAGAGACAAACCCCGCCAATAATATACATTATTCTTTCTACTCCCCCAACGTCTGAGAAACCTACGTACTTGATACGTTGGGAGCATGAGCTTATGACCACATTCTCTGAGGCTCAATGTTGGAACATTATTCATTTTACTCTGAGCTCTTCTATCTGCATGAAACATCAAGAGACTAATTATAAGGTCCTCACAAGATGGTACCGGACTCCAGCGCTCTTACACATTTTTTACCAAGGGGTTACCAATGTCTGCTGGAGATGTACTTCTGACGAAAGCACCCTACTTCATATTTTCTGGACTTGCCCATGGATTGGATGGCACAGAATCTGATATACCTGCGGACCCATCTATTTTCCTGTTACACAACACGTATATATCCAGGAAAGCTTACTCACGATCTGTGGTGCACCATTTATTGGACGCTGCTAAATCCTGTATTCCTGGCCTTTGGCAGAGCCCCTCCCCCCTACAATGCCTATGTGGATACGCAGAGTGGAGGAGTTAGAGAAATGGAGGACCTGACTTTGTCCTTCCAAAACAGGCGGGAACGATATCTCCAGACATGGTTTTACTGGATGGAGCATGGAATCCCCTGAGGGCCGGAACTTGTTAAAATAGTCTCTCTCTGTTGGTTGGTAATTGGTGTTTTATACAGGTGAAACTCGAATAATTAGAATATCGTGCAAAGTTCATTTATTTCACTAATGCAACTTAAAAGGTGAAACTAATATATGAGATAGACTCATTACATGCAAAGTAAGATAATTCAAGCCGTGATTTGTCATAATTGTGATGATTATGGCTTACAGCTCATGAAAACCCCAAGAACCCCAAATCCACAACCTCAAAAAAGTAGATTATTACATGCAATCAATAAAACAAGGATTGTACATAGAACAATATCGGACCTCTGAAAAGTACAAGCATGCATATGTACTCAGTACTTGGTTTGGGCCCCTTTTGCAGCACTTACTGCAATTACTTTTGCACGATATTCTAATTATTCGAGTTTCACCTGTATATTGATGATACTACAGGGAATCCCCTCTGTGTCCCTGCAACTACTCCCATTCGCTACTTTCTTCTCCATCCCTCCTTCTCCTCTTCCCTTTTTTTGTTAAACTTCTACCTGATAAACTTCTACCATACTTACCGTATGTATATATACATATATA
>NW_017307381.1:455424-467400 GCF_000935625.1 Nanorana parkeri
TATATAATTTTAATCCCAATTCTACCTACATGACATAACGTGTGTACTATATGTCAGACTCTTTCAAGATGCCTTGGAAAATGTCCCATTTTCTTTATATGCTTATGTTCTGTTTATACTGTAAACATTTGTTTTATATAAAAATGTAATTAAATAAAAAAAGAGACCGCTATTCACATAAAATAAATACTATCCTTGTTGCACTCCTTACCGATATGTCCCTTTTAGTTGGGGGTGCTCGCAGTGACTGCGGATGGGGCCTCGAATGTCAGCAAAATTGTTGAAATGTCACCAGCACACCAGTCCTTTTAGGATAGTAAAAGCTTCATTTATTGAAGTTTTTTTTGTCATATGACCAACAAGCTTCAATAAATGAAGCTTTTACTATCCTAAAAGGACTGATGTGCTGGTGACATTTCTACAACTTAGCTATTCACGTAAAAACTCATTTTCTCAGCATGAAATTTACAGCAATAATCCACCCACCGAAAACACTAACAGAAAATCTTAAGACTGCGGTAGCTTGCTTAGTCCTCCCAGTCAAGGTGACATCAGATGCTCTGTCCTACGCGTGTTACGTCCAGCGTGACTTCGTCAGGGGTCCAGAGCATCCGCCATACTGAATAATATATATACCTGTGCAGCCTCCGCAGCAGACATAAGATAAAATCATGTACTGTCATCCACTTTACTCCCCATTAAGTCCTATGGTGGAATATTTCATAAATATATAAAATACATATAGATATGAAAATGCAATTAAAAAACAAATGTAAATAGCCAATAAAATCCACATAAAAATATAAAATCATACATGTAGAAACATAATGGTACTGGTAACTCTAAATAAACCCCCTTGTCAGCAAAAATGCATAGATCCCCATATAAAAAGTAAATGCATCAAGTATATGTATCAACCCCTCTTGTTAATAAAACACACCAGGTAAGAATATAAGAAGAACAGGTATATAAAAGACTGATAAGATAAATAATCCGCTATAAAACAATTGAGATCAAAATCAACGTTCATTCCCCATGGTCTTAAAGTGCCAGCTCTTAAAATCCAACCAGTCACCTTTTTTGGCCAGCTCACGCCTCCAATTCCCTTCTCTCCTATGCCTCTTGATCTTTTCAAGTCCCTAAAATTGGAGCAACTTAGGTTTTTTTTGGTGGACTTCCGCAAAATGTTTGGACACAAAATGATCCTTGTATCCCCACCTAATATTATCAAAATGTTCTTTGATTCTAATTGCTAGTTTTATTGTGGTGCGACCTATATATTGTAGCCTCATGGACATTCCAATGCATACATCACTCCTTCACTGTTGCATGTGTCCAAAAAGGTAACTATTTGGTGGAGAACCACGCTTCTAGCCACTATATCTTTAATATCTCTAGTCTTCCTATATATAATTTTGGGTTTTGGGGGTAATCTTGAAATTGTGCATCCATCCAAAGAATATCCCAATGTTTACGGACATTCTTTTCTACATCTTATTGAACATTGTAATCTGATATAGATAACTGGAAATCTTTGTATTCTTCTTCGTTTTGTTCTATCTTTCAGGAAGTCCTGCCTCCGTTTTCTCGCTACTCTTTCTATCTCCTTATTAATAAAAGTTCTTTGTAGCCTTTTTTTTTTTACAAACCTAGTTTTTAGTACATTCGATTGAGTTCTAAAGTCTCCGTCGTTAGAACAATGTCTTCTGATACGTAGTATCTGTCCTCTTGGGGTGTTTCGACACCATGAAGGATGATGGCAGCTAGTGACAGGGATATAGCTGTTCCTATCTGTATCCTTAAAATATGTTCTAGATAGTTTTCTATAGAGGCTTCTGCTCTTGATTACTCTAAAAAAAAATTGTGTGTTCCTCCTTACAGCTGCTCACTTAAATTGGCTGCATGAGCATGTGTTAATATAATTCAAATATGTGAAGTGGCGATGTCACCCAACGCAGTAAACAAATGTGTGCAAAAAAACAAATATAACAGTGAACAATACTTCTGTGAAAAAATGTTCAAATTCAATCTTCTTATCAACTGCTTGTGTAAGTCAAAGGTATCTGTGAGGAAAAAAAAAAGTCTCAAAAGTGACTAGTAAAGTAGCAAACGTCCTGTGTCAGTGTGTTAAACGCTTAATTGAAACAAAGTGTCCATTAAATCGTTAAATGCAGACAATTATTAATGTATTAGTGGCCATTATATATTCAGATCTGGACACAGAGATCACACAAGACTACCAGCTGCAGAATATTCCTTGTGAAATTTTGTGTTACAGTTGCTCCAGAATGATTTAGCTTTTCTCACTGTTACGTAGGTGTAAGGATATCTTACTACCACTCATATTTTGCTGTTATGTATGTGCATTTTTTATGTGTGAGCAATCCAAACGTTTTTACTAAAATCCACTTTTCATTTTCAGGATTACATTAACTGTGCAGAAGTTTGGGTTGAATATACTTGCAAACATTTTACGGTGAGTTCTTATGTCGAATTAAATTACAAGACATGCTCATGATATAGCTGTATCTGCATTTCTAATTACTGTTTAAGAGCATAAAAGAACCAATTCATTGAAGAAAAAAAATGGTGTTTATAAAAACTGCAAATAACTTCAAATATTTTGAGCCAGTTCGAGTTTAAAAAACTGAATACAAATAAAACAATGTTGCTACATCAATAGATTTACACAAAAAATATTTTAAAATTTTGAAAACAATCTCTATAGTTTGTGTACAAAATCCATAAAAACACTCTAAAAATACATACTTGGCTCTTGTGCCTTATAATGAATATTAGGTACATTTCTTCCACTTATATAATACCCTAATATTCCCACCACTCAGCAGATTTCAAGTATAATTTCAAGACCGATATTTCACAGTGTCTGATTGCTGAATTGTGTGATGGGTTAGGGGTAAGGTTCTACATATTTCACAGTTATGTTACGCTGCTTCTTGAGGAATTTTGGAAGATATTTGTGAATTTTTTTTTCTTAATTTTTAAAGTATTTGATTAAATTTTAAGATAGAATAAAACAATAAAATAGCACATGATGCACAAACAGTATAGCATACAATTGCGTCTCAAAGTCTTCCACTTAGCATAGTCAGGTAGTAAGAGAAGATCACTAGAAACCATACACACAATGTATAATAGTTCTGTGAAACAGAACATATCTAGCCACCTTCTCTTGCCAAATTATCTCCCATCAACAAAAACAAAATCAAAACAATCCGAGAGGAATATCATGCGTAGGGATCCACCTGTGTCTGAAGAAAACATTTGGTATGACCTCCTCCATATCTATATACATAGAAGACTTTCCATCCAACATCAATGTACTAAAACAGTATATAACATCCAGGGGGTCCAGGTCAATTCAAATAATTTTTCAGTATCTTGGAGGATGCTGTGAAGTTTCTCATGGACCATGATCCATGACATTTTTTGTTTGACCAAGTGGAATTGAATTGTTGGCAATTTCCAAGCCCTAGCTATGGTTATTTTGGCTGCCAACAAAAAAAGTAATTTATCCAAAGCTTTAGACAGTCCTAGAATCGGGCGATTCAGCAACACATAGTGGGGATCTTGTGGGATCCTCACCCCAGTAACCCTAAATATTAGAGCATAAAGCCGGTTCCAAAAGGGTCTCAATCTAGGGCATTCCCATCATATGTGATACATTGTGCCCGGGTGAGCACATCCCCGAAAACAATGAGGAGAAACCTCTGGGTATATTGTCGCTAGTCTTGCAGGAACCACATACCACCTAGATAACACCTTATAATTAGCTTCTATTTTTGAAATATTGAGTAAACCAGATGACACACGGGAGCAACATTGATGCCAGACATCCAGTGGAATAACTGTTTCCAGGTCCTGTTCCCAAGCTAACATATAGGGTAATTTACTTTCAGTGTCTACCAAGAGGGAATAGAGCAGCGCGGCGCCCCCTCTCTGGCCCCCAGCTCCAAGACACCAATGTTCATAGGTTGTTTTGAAGGGAGACATCACGTTATGTGTTTTCAAAGAACCTAAAAAGTGTAACAATTGCCTATAGTGAAAGTATTCAGAAGATGTAATGTGCAAGACCTTCCGACAGTAGGTCAAAGTAAGTGGTTTACGACCTTTAAAAAATTGTGCTATGCGGTACAGGCCTTTGTCTTGCCACCAATGTAACACTCCAGGAGATCCCCCGGGGGGGAAATTAGGATTATGGAAGACGGGAGCCAGAGGAGTATGAGGTGACACCAGCCCACCTCCCCTTCGGAATGAGTCCCATACCATCATAGAACAAGACAGGGTCGGGGCCAGAATAGCCGGCCTCTGCCTCAGGGACATCCACTTCAAGGCATCAATTGGTATACCAGAGGCAGAGACAGATTCCATTAGGATCCAATCTGGTATGTTTTCCTGGTCATACACAGAGGAGAGCTGAGCCACCCACGCTGCCTTATAGTATTGCAAGAGATTGGGAACACCCAAACCCCCTGTCCGTTTGGAACGATGCAGTACAGTTTATGAGATTTTTGGGTGTTTCCCATGCCAAACAAATTTAATAATTAAGGAATGGAATTTCAAAAGGTCTGGCTTATGTATAGCTAAGGGTAGGGCCCGAAAGTAATATAGGATCTTGGGGAGCAACGTCATTTTGAGTGCATGAATGCGACCCAGACATGACAAATTACAGGAGTCCCATCGAGACATATCCTCCCAAAGTTGGTGAAACAGGGATATATAATTTTTCTTATATAGTTGTAAAAAAACAGGTGTAAGTTTAATCCCTAGATATTGCAAAGCCTCCGTGGACCAGGTAAAATCAAAATGTTCCGACAACCGAGACCACAATTCTGGGGCATATTGATATTAAGAGCCAATGATTTGGATGCATTGACCCGCAATCCAGATACCCCAGCAAATTGAGTCAACAGCGACAGGACATTAGGAAGTGTGGTCAAGGGTGAAGTGACAAACAAGAGCAAGTCATCCGCAAATAAAGCACACTTATGCTCCTGCCTACCACAGCCCACTCCCTTAATATTCACATTAGCACGGATCGCAATCGCTAGGGGCACTATCGCCAATGCAAAAAGCAGTGGGGAAAGTGGACAACCTTGACGTGTGCCTTTCGAGATAGCTATGGAATCAGAGATGTGGCCCTGTAGCCTAATTTGTGCTGACGGGGTGGTATATAAGGCCCGTAACGTGCTCAGAAAGAGAGGGACAAAACCCCATCTCTCAAGCAGCTTGAAAAGGTATTGCCAAGACACTGAATCAAAGGCCTTTTGTAAGTCAATGGACAACAGAAGCCCAGATTGTGATTGCCCTCCATCCCACTCTGACTGCAACAAAGTGATAATATCAATGGCCCTTCTAATTTGATCGGGGCCTTGCCTACCCCTAATGAAGCCCACTTGATCCTTATGATTATAGGAGGATATGAAGGAACTCAATCGATTAGCAAGAATTTTAGTTAGGAGTTTTAAATCATTGTTTATCAAGTAGATTGGTCTATAGTTGGAAATTTCCCCCAGGTCCTTGTTGGGTTTAGGAAGAACTGTAAGATATGCCCTATTTAAATCTGTGTGTAAGGGACTCCCCTGTCTCACTTCATTAAAGAATTTCTCCAAGTGAGGCACCAAAACATCCGAAAACTTCTTATAATATAAGGCATGCAGTCCATCCGGACCTGGAGCAGATGACAATGTTGCCTGCTTGATAGCCTGTTTAATTTCCAGTGCAGAAATGGGTGCTTCCATAATCATGGAATGGTCAAGTGACAAGGATGGAAGGTGAACCTCACTAAGGAATGATCTCAATGAATTGGATGAAACGAGATTACTATCCTGATAGAGTTTAGTGAAAAACAAGTGGAACTCCTGAAGAACAGTTGTTGGATGTAATGAGTATGCGCCAGAGGTACATCAAATTTTAGGGAACGTGTAAACTCTAGGTTTAGGGGATAGTTTAGTAGCTAAAAGGGTACCAATTTTATCTTTATGGACATAATATTTATTATCTGACCATCGAATACTTTTTTCTGCTTTAGTAGTTAGTAACACATTCAATTCTAATCTAGTTTTATCCAGGGATTTCAAGAGATCTAATGACGGAGTCTGCTTATGAGCCCGAGATAAACGTTGAAGTTCCGTGTCCAGTTCATTTATGCATCTGGTTGCACTCTTCTTTATTCTGGTGGCCAATTCAATGAATCGGCCTCGAATTGTCGCCTTATGGGCCACCCATTCAATAGTAGGGGACATATCGAAAATATAAAAAATATTTCTTAATATATTTCTTAACTGTTTGGGTCCAGAACGTTGTCTCAAAGGGCTAGAAGCTAGAGTTTTACACTTTTACATTCTACCTCCTCCCCACTCCATGCCTTCAAAATTGTCCATCTCTCAACAGAAGCTGGAGGATCTTCACACTGCTTTATGGCAGCTCTGCTTCCTGGGTGTAATTGTCCCTGTTCCCAGCAAAAAAGGGTTTCTGGGATTTTATTCAAACTTGTTTATGGTTCCCAAGGCAAAGTGGGGGCATTCCTCTCATTAATGTAAATGTGGTGGACTTGTAAAAAGGTTCTTCATAAATACTTTTGGTTTGAAGTTCTGTATAGAATCACCCAGTTGTTGCTCTCCCTTCCTTGGATGCTACGCAGGATGGAGGTGGAGGGCATTCTGGTGATCCTCATTGCACCAGAGACTACTCATCTCTCAGGCTTTTGAGCAAGTTGCTCACATCATGTGTGTCCCACCACCACCGTCAAGGGTATTCCCTTAGCTGATCTCACTAATAAGGTGGTCTGCCTGTAGCTGTCATTTAAGCGACCTAAGTTAGCAGCACTCTCCTGTAAAAAAAAAAAAAAAAACCCTTTCTAGTTTTGCACAAATATGAGGATGTTTTAAGTACGGATTGACCGATTATCGGATCCACCGATAATCGGGGCCGATATTCCCAAGTTTTTAAATTATCGGTAATATTACTGATAATATACACTGCACAAAATTCAGCCAGTTCTTAAAGAACTGGCCACAATTCGCAGGGTGGGTGCCGCTGTCTGACCGGCATCCCTCGATCAGCTGATCAAAGGAGCTGGTCAGAAAATCTATGTAGAAACAGTATTCTGACAGCGGTAAATACAGAAAAAAACAGCAGATAACAGGGGAAGCAGTAGCCAGCCTGCTATTGGCTGTTTCAAATTGCAATAGCCAGTAGCAGGCTGGCTATTGCACCCACCCACTGCCTGTTGTCAGTCAGCAGAGGAGCAGACCTGAAGGAGAACTTTCTGAACAGTTCTGAAAAATCGATCGTCAACCCCTAGTTTTAAGGCCTGAGCCCACTTTTCTCCCCAAGGTTGTCAGCTCTTTTCCAACTTAATCAGGATATTGTTCTGCTGTCCCAAAACATCCCAAATACATTTCTCTTCACCGCGTGGATGTGAGTTGTGCTGTCGGAGTCCATCTTTCAGCTACAGCTTCCCTTAGGAAGTGAGATTTCTACTTTATCCTTCCTGGTTGCTCCCATAAGGGTCTCCCTTCCTCTCGTTATACCATATCTAGGTGGATCAGTCATTTTCAAAAGCCTATAGTTTGGATGGTAGATTTCCTTCCTTCCCTGGCACACTGTACCAGATATTTGTGTCTTGGGCCTTGCCTAGATTTGCAAGGCCACTATCCTATTCTTCTGTTCACATATTCACCAGGTGAATGTTCGGGCCTGCACTGATGGCAGCCTTGGCCGTAAAGTGTTTCAAGCTGCTGTCTGAGTTTTGGGTCTTTTGATCACCTGTTCTTTGGGCCTGTTGACATTTGTTTGCATCCCCCCCACCTCAGTTGTATTTTTTTTATTATGTGACCCGTTATTAAGAATTGGCAGTCCTGTACTATAAGATTAAGATAATAGGAATTTTGACTAAGTTCCTCATCTCCGTGTACAATACAGGACATTTTCTCCCAGGATAGACCAGTGTTGCCCTTTTCCAGTATTGTGGCTGCATCTGTTGAATGCCATACCAAAAGGGGTACTTTATGTACCCTCTTCCATCATGGGGGTGGCACCTGGATTGAGACCTTTACGCCCACTCTCAGGAGTGTTTCCTTGAAGGTAGTTACATCTTCACCCAGCATGTATTTGTGGGGGCTACCATAACATGTGGAGGTGCACTTGCACATCTGGGATGACACAATGCTGCCACAACTGTGACATGTAATTGCATTTCCAGATAGGGTTATACTTGGGAGGGCAAAAGAAAATGAAAAAAAGAAAGAAAAAATTATTTTTTCTAAACAAAGTTGTCAGTTAATAAGATACATCTAACACACAGCATAGGCATCCTTAGAATTACACTGAAAAACACATTATGCTACTCCTCCTGAGTATGGGGATATCATACATGTGAGAATTGTTTTGCGGCATAAAGGGGCCAAAAATCCAAAGAGCACCATGAGGTTTTCAAAGGGCATAAATTACACATCTGATTTCCTCCAGGAAGCTCAACCAAGGGTAAACAAAACAGTACCTGTGGTTCCAGCAGTGCAGTTGTCTGCACAGGATGGCTGGGACTGGTGTTTTGGCTGGAACATTGTCAGTGGGGCATGCAGATGGGTCACTACAAGCGGCAGACAGAGATGTTGTCAGTATGCTGGCCCAGGTCAGTTCAAGCAGCAGGCAGAGACCTGGTCAGTATGCAGGAAAAGGATCAGTCCAGGTAGCATGCAGTAACATATAGTAGATGTCACTAGCTCAAAAATTTATTTCCCATGGGTGTATAAGAACAGCACGTTTCCACAGTTAGGCAGCACTTTGACAGTCAGGGTGTCTGGAAATCTACAAAACAGGAAACATAAGAAACATAAGAACAGTGCACCTCTCTTGTGTAGGAGTCTTTAATGTTTAAAATATTAAAAGCAAGAAATGAACAAACAGCCGGTAATAGAAAGCCTGTGGTGACAGAGGTACATCAGCACTGTGTGAACATTGAAAACAGCCACAACATAGGACATGTACTCTGGAGTATACATCCTTTTTACTGCATGACAGCCTCCGTTAACGCGTTGCTGGGGCAACACCCCCTTCGTCAGAACCTAGCAGTCCACTCCATCTGATTTCAATATGTCTTGAAACACATCCAATCAGAAGCTACCTCAGGTGTGACACACTGACCTATGGGCCAATGAGCTGCAGGCTCATGCCATAATCACTTGACCTCCAGCACTCCGGCAGTGTACTATTGCGGCTTTATGGACAGGATGAACTTTTCAAGACTGCGGGTGGCTTGGGTCTCCTCCCCCTGTCCAATCAGAAAAGCAGGGGAGTAGGCAACACGTCCGATGTCAGTGCAGGTCGCATCGCCAGCTCTCGCAGATTGGCTGGAAAAACTGACAGGATGATTTTAGCAATCAGCACAAGGAGTGGTCTGCTGTGTGACTCATGCAAACATACACACTAGTATCAGCCTTAGAGGCAAACTTTAAATAAAGCGAACATATTGTCACATAGCTGAAGCAAACTCCACATTCAATGCACTTCAAAATGAATGAATTAAAATAGTGACTGTAATTAATAATGCTAATGAGAGCTGATTCCGAATAATAATAATATAAAAATGTAATTAAGAATATTGTTATGAACATTTAATCCAAATGTAACTGGATTGCTTTGAGTAAATGTATGGAATTGGTTGTAATAATATAAAACACGTAAGCAGAAGAGGATAGGATGAATGAATTTACACCTAGCTGGCTGAATCCATCAGCACCCCAAATTACAAAGGATGGCTGTGTTTTTACACCAAACAAAATGCAAAAAAGTGAAACAGTAAGAGTTGGTAGAAAATGTTGGATTGTGATATAAATAGATGATTGCGTGACCATCTAAATACATAAATGGTCCATATAGTTAACTCTGTGCCAAATTATTCACTTTAAGGTCACAGCAAAGGGCAAGGGGGCACTCTTTGCGTCTGGAAGAAAAGAGGCTTAACCTTTGCATACGAAAATGATTCTTCTCAGTTAGAGCTGTGAAAATGTGAAATAGACTCCCCCAGGAGCTTGTTCTAGCTAGCTCAGTTAAGCGTTTAAAATTTTTTTTGGATCTATTCCTAAATGCACAGAATATTACGGGATATTTAGTTATTATAGGTATATTAAGCATCAGAGATAGTTGATGCAGGAAATACCCAATTGCCTAATTGCCTTATGGGATCAGGAAGGAATTATTTCCCCCTGTTGGAGCAAATTAAACCATGCTTTATAGGGGGGGGGGGGGGTTGCCTTCCTCTGGATCAACAGTGGGTAATTGTGGGCATAGCGTTCAGTTTAAGCTTTCTTTTTTCATATCTCTGAAGGTTGAACTTGATGGACATGTATCTTGTTTTCAACCTGACTAACTATGTAACATGGGAGGGGATACTGAAGTGGTAAGAGGGACTGGGTGAATGGATGAAATGGTTGTGCCCTGAGTAGCTATATTACAAAACCATGGCTAGTTCTTGTCCCTCATTGAGACCTACAGGGCAAAGACTGTTTAGGGAATAGATCCAGTAGGCCTCTCTATGGCAAAGTCTCTTAAACCTATTTCCTTCATCATTATTCGATGGAATCGCCTTTCTTCCAAAAGCTTTTAACCCCTCAGGTTTGGACCCATGCGCCGCCAGAAATGTTTAGGTAGAGAGTGGTTGTCTACCTTGTTCAGTGTTTCTTTTATGTTCTCTAAACCTAACTCTGAGTTCTTTATGTGGGATGTACGTCTAGAGCTGCAACAGTTAATCGATTAAGTCGATTAAAATCGACGATTGAAAACGTTGGCAACGTTTTCGATCGTCGATTCGTCGGCTATCGATTGCTTATCCTGTTCGGGGCTCCGCATGCGGTCTGAGTCGCACGTCACGCGTCACACGCTGCTCCCGACGTGTCCACCGCACAGGCCGCCGCATAAGCCACGCCCACCGAACAGGCCGAAGCCGTGCACGCTGCTCGTCTCCTAGCCGTGAGCTCTCTCACCCGCCGCGAGCTGCCTCACCCGCCAGCCCCACATAAAGCTTGCCACAGGGACACAAGATGCCATAAATTACATATTGTGATGCACAATTGATGAACTGTTTGATGGAAAAACGTTTGCCAGCGAAGCTTAAAACTTATTTTTTCCTGTGCCAAAAGAATGGTCAAACAGGTTGCGTCAAATGTAATGTGCACAACTGTGGAGCATGCCCAAACAGGCGCTTACCCTGATTTGAGCTTCTAGATCAGGGGTAGCAAACCTCCGGCCCTCCAGCTGTAGTGAAACTACAAATTCCATGATGCATCTCTCTTCAGGAGTCATGTCTGTGGCTGTGAGAATCTTGCAGTGCCTCATGGGATTTGTAGTTCCACCACAGCTGGAGGGCCGGAGGTTTGCTACCCCTGTTCTAGATGTTTCTCATTTTGCTGGGGGCTATTTAGCTCCATAAGTCTTTAAGCCTCATAAATATGACTCTGGGAACTTTTGGCAGAGGGCTGGTGTGGATGGGATCTTCTTTAACCCTTTCGCTGCCAAGCCCTCTGGAACATTTTTCAAATCAGCTGGCCAAGCCATTTTTTAATTTTCTGCAACTTTTTCCTATTGATTTGATTTTCAACTGCTGCGTTGCTAGCGTTTGTAAAAGACCCCCCAAACCATATATTTACTGAAAGCGCAGGCCCGGTAGAATAAAAAGATGGTGATACTAAATTTGTAGGCCCTGCGATAATTGCACAAATGTTTCTCAAATTAAGAAAAAACAGCACACAAAAAAAATTCTGCCTAAATCTAAAAGATAAAACTGTATTGATATACAGTTTTATCAACAAATATTTGCAAATTTGAAATTGTGCCTTTTTGCAAAAAGGTAAAAATATTACGGTACGCAAAACAGTAAATAAGCAACTTATGTTAAAAAATTGTTTTCACGCTGTGTTGGTGTTTGTGTTGTGATAAAATGATACAGGCGTATAT
>NW_017307381.1:467694-472136 GCF_000935625.1 Nanorana parkeri
GGGGGAGGGTGGGGGGGCACCCGGTATTTTTGAAATACCGCTGATGACAGCTATTAATTTAAAGGGGACAGTCTGCTGAACAGTTCTACTATAAGCTGATGGTCGCTAAAGCGACCATCAGCTTATAGTAGAATTGTAAATGCCAGGTCCGTACGGCATACTGAGCTGGCCAGCTGGAAGCACTTTTGTAGCTCCGTATGCCGTACGTCCTTGGCAGCGAAATGGTTAAGGATTCTCCACTGCTTTTTCAAAACCTTAGAGATATTGAATACCCCCTCACTATACTGTGTGCAGAAGCTAATGTAAGGTTCTTCTACATTTTTTACTTTTTTGGGAATAGGGACTGTATTTTTCTGAAAGGCTTTATCAATCAGATTGACACTATACCCCTTGTCAAGAAACCTCTTTAAGATTTCTCCCTGGTCACGGTAGTCCGAATCCAGCGTGCATGTTCTCATCAGTCTTCTAAATTGTCCTAAAGGTAAATTTTTGATCCAACTGGGATGGTGATTGCTCTTTACGTGTAGATATGAATTGGCTGCTGATGGTTTAAAATTGGTCTTTGAAATTATTTGCCCGTTTCATCTGTCCCTAGCACTAGATCTAAAAACACCCAAGGACTTTTTACCAACCACATACGTAAAAAGTCCAGCTTAAATGGATTGTTTTTGTAATATTCTACAAACTTAGACATATCTTGAGTGGAGCCATTACAGATGATAAAAATATAATCTATGTACCTGCCGTATAGGACCAGGTTTGCCCCAAAGGGATTGTTAGTCCAAATGAATTGTTGTTCCCACAATCCCATTAATACATTTGCATAGCTAGGGGGAAACCTGGCCCCCATTGCCGTGCCTTTCAGCTGAATAAAGAAATCATCTAAAAAGGAGAAATAATTGTGGTTGAGTACAAACTGTATTGCTTCTAGGATGAAGCTTGCTGGTTTGGAATTAAAAGAGCCTCATTCAAACATAAAGTGTTCTACTGGCCTTAATCCGAATTCATGTTCAATGGAGGTGTAGAGGTAGGCCAGATCCAGAGAAACCCAGATGTAGCCTTGCCTCCACTTTTAGTGTTCTAGGATCTCCAAGATGTGACCCCAGTCCCTCACATAGAAGGGTAACTCCCATACCATAGGCTGCAGAAAGGCATCTATATAACTGGCCAGATTGCTAGTCAAGCTGTCCATCACTGCTACAATAGGACATCCTGGTGTTTTTTATGTATTTTTGATATGTGATAAAAATACGGTACAAATGGGGGAGACACTGAAAGGTATTTAAATTCAGGTGTGGATAGGACACCTGTATGGAATATTTGTCTATCCATATGTTTTCATTTATTTGTTTTTTAGCCAATATTTTTAATTATATTTTTGTATTATTATTATCATCATTATTGTTCAGAATCGGCTCTTATTACTATTATTAATTGCAGTCACTATTTTTAATTAATTCAATGTGAAGTACATTGAACATGTAGTTTGATTCAGCTATGTGCAAATACTGTATGTTCGCTTTATTTTAAGTTTGCCTCTTAGGCTAATAGCCAATCCGATTTAGTGTGATCTAGATCTAGTGTAATGAGTAATGAAATCTAGATCTAGTGTGTAATGAGATCTAGATCTAGTGTGTATGTTTGTATAAGTCACACAGCAGCCCCCTCCTTCTGATTGCTAAAATCATCCTGTCAGTTTTTCCAGCCGCTCTGCGATAGCTGGCGAAACGACCCACACTGACATCGGACGTGTTGCCTCCTCCCCTGCTTTTCTGATTTGACAGGGGAAGGAGCCCCGAGCGACCCACAGTCTTGAAAAGTTCATCCCGTCCATAAAGCCGCAATAGTACACCGCCAGAGTGTTTATTATGATTATGACATAGAGATCTGACTGGCTTGCAGCACATTGGCCCATAGGTCAGTGTGATCAATTATAAACCGGTGTGCTGCGCTTGGTTATGTGATGCGTGCTATGTTTAATCCTTAAATTATGTGATGCTTGTGATACCACAAACTGAAAGCAGTACAAGTGGTCGACTCCTACTTGCAACTATATGCAATCCAAAAGTGCGTATGTGCATATATATTAATAATAAATATACGTGTCATATAAATACAAATATAAATACTAGATAGTTAGTTGTGAACCAAATATGTAAATAAATTAGTCATATATGTGCCATAAAGTGAAAGTACAGTTGTGAATAATAAATTAATTGTAAAGATGGGTCACTCTAACACTCACAATATTGGGCTAGAAAACAGTAATTTAAAAAATCTAGCAAGTTTTGAAATAAAACCACATCTACTGGTATAAGGTGAATAAATACAGGTGAAAAAATATATATATAGAAAAAATGTAAAAGTGTGTACACGAGGGTTGTAACACCAATAGTCAAATTTCTACCAAATGGTATTAAAAATCCAATGTCTTTTGTTAATAATTCTATTGATACGTCCGCAAATTAGAAAAAAGGAAAAAAAGAGGAGAAAACCTTCTCTGTTATTGTCTCTGTCATCTCCTGCCGTCAGGCTACCCTTCCTCTCGTCGGCGATAGTTAGACGACCTCCAAGGTTGGAGAGCACTCCGGAGGGATCAGCCAGAAAGCCGAGGGGGGGACCAACTTCTCTAAGTTTCTCTGTCCTCTCCTGCCGTCAAGCTATACTTCCTCTCATCGGCGATAATTAGACAACCTCCAAGGCTGGAGAGCACACAAGTCGTAAAGACTTTATCAAAAAGGTATTTGTCGTAAAGACTTTTGATAAAGTCTTTACGACGAAACGCGTAAAAGGAGTGTGCTGTTTCCCCGCTGCCACCCTGGAGAGAGGTTAATATATAAGTTGCTTATGTTGTTGTACCTATGGAAGTCTGTAAGTACAATCATTTTTAACTACTTGGCAAATAAAGCAATTTGCATCTGCACTTAGATCCTGTCTTCTCTCCTTTGGTCGGTCCAGGTCAGTGTGTCACACCTGAGGTAGCTCCTGATTGGATGTTTTTCAAGACAAATGAGAATCAGGTGGAGTGGACTGCTAGTTGCTGACTAAGGGGGCGTCGCCCCAGAAACGCGTTAACCAAGGCTGTCATGCAGTAAGAAGGATGTATACTCCAGACTGCATGCTCTATGCCAGTGTTTTTCAACCACTGTGCCGCGGCACACTAGTGTGCCGTGAGATATTTTCTGGTGTGCCGTCAATAAATCGTTAATTTCTTTGATCGATCAAAATTATTTTGATCGATCAAAGTTACTCACCTACTGTGGCTGCTTTCGATGTTCTCTCAGTGCTGATGTACCTCTGTCACCACAGGCTTTCTATTACCGGCTGTTTGTGAGTACATTTCTTGCTTTTACTATTTTAAACATTAAAGACTTCTACATAAGAGAGGCGCACTGTTCTTGTGTTTCCTGTTAGTCGGCAGTAACATTGTCGATAAACAGCCCTTGGTTAGTTTAGTTGGCAAGCAGATGCGTTGTCAGTATGCAGGCCAGGGTCAGTTAAGGTGGCAGGCAGAGACGTGGTCAGTATCCAGGCAAAGGATCATGCCAGGGAGCAGGCAGTAATGTGGTCAATAAACAAGCAAAGGTCAGTTCAGGAAGCAAGCAGATCAATATTCAGGCAAAGTATTAGTTGGAGCAGCAGGCAGAAACACGTCTGTCCTTCCATTTAAGGGCTAAAAGTTCCTTTTTCCTCAAACTGTCTGATTCTCCCCTTTTCAGCTTCCTGTGGACTAAATTTTGGGGAAAGCTAGTGTGATTTGGTTGCATTGTACAACAGGCTGGGGTGTGTTTGAGGAAGAGGTGTTTGAACTTGTATAAAAATTGTCCACATATAGAGATGGTCAGTGGCGGACCTAACGAACAAAGGGCCCTGGTGCAAGATTTTTTTTTGGGCCCCCCCCCAAAAAAAAAAAACACAAACACAGCGCTCTCCTCCCGCAGTGCTCGGCCGGCTGTCACTTTCTCTCCTCTCCGCTGGGACACAGAGCAGCGCCCAGCGGGGAGGAAAGAAAGCACGGATGCGCTGCTGTATCAGCAGAAAATGGCACTTTTGGCAGTTAGCCAAAAGTGCCATTTTCGGCCGATATCTTTTGGCGGCCAATTTATCGGTGCAACCCTAATATTTACAGCAATGCATAATGGCACAGGCTATAGTGGACTACACATCCCAACAATACTTTATATAACAATAGTATTTCTGTATAAAGTACTGCTGAGATTTGTAGTCCTGTACAGAGGGTGCCATTGTGCATTGCTGCAACAGTACTTTATACAACATAAGGCTACAAATAATAATTATTTTAATGAATTATTTACCCTTACCTCTTCTGGCCGGTCTTCTGTCTTTATCTGTTTCCTATGTGTTTTCTGTTTGCTGGGTCCTCACTGCCGTCCGAGGCCCCATGATGTGCCTGCAGGGCTGTCTTCAGTGCCTCCTTGTTC
>NW_017307381.1:475670-478088 GCF_000935625.1 Nanorana parkeri
TAACCAGGCTGGTGAGACCCCCACATAGCTCTGGTGAGACCCTACAGAGCCCTGGTTAAAGCAGGGCTTGGTAGGGTCTCACCAGGGCTCTGTGGGGTTTAACCAAGACTAGTGAGACCCCACTGAACCCTACTTTAACCAGGGCTACGTCAGTGCTACAGTTTGAATTTAAAACGTATTTGTGTGAAGTGTGAAGTTAAGTCATGGATTGAACAGAAATATGAACAATTATAAAATACTTTATTATTTCATAATAAAGTAATTATAAAATAATTTCTTTGTGTTTATTTGATTCCTATTCAAGAGAATTACTTTATATATAGTCAATATAGGCACAGAGGTAAATTTTTTTAACATTTTCTAATGGTGGTGTGCCTCGTGATTTTTTTCATGAAAAAAGTGTGCCTTTGCACAAAAAAGGTTGAAAAACACTGCTCTATGCTGTGGCTGCTTTCGATGTTCTCTCAGTGCTGATGTACCTCTGTCACCACAGGCTTTCTATTACCGGCTGTTTGTGAGTACATTTCTTGCTTTTACTATTTTAAACATTAAAGACTTCTACATAAGAGAGGCGCACTGTTCTTGTGTTTCCTGTTAGTCGGCAGTAACATTGTCGATAAACAGCCCTTGGTTAGTTTAGTTGGCAAGCAGATGCGTTGTCAGTATGCAGGCCAGGGTCAGTTAAGGTGGCAGGCAGAGACGTGGTCAGTATCCAGGCAAAGGATCATGCCAGGGAGCAGGCAGTAATGTGGTCAATAAACAAGCAAAGGTCAGTTCAGGAAGCAAGCAGATCAATATTCAGGCAAAGTATTAGTTGGAGCAGCAGGCAGAAACACGTCTGTCCTTCCATTTAAGGGCTAAAAGTTCCTTTTTCCTCAAACTGTCTGATTCTCCCCTTTTCAGCTTCCTGTGGACTAAATTTTGGGGAAAGCTAGTGTGATTTGGTTGCATTGTACAACAGGCTGGGGTGTGTTTGAGGAAGAGGTGTTTGAACTTGTATAAAAATTGTCCACATATAGAGATGGTCAGTGGCGGACCTAACGAACAAAGGGCCCTGGTGCAAGATTTTTTTTTGGGCCCCCCCCCAAAAAAAAAAAACACAAACACAGCGCTCTCCTCCCGCAGTGCTCGGCCGGCTGTCACTTTCTCTCCTCTCCGCTGGGACACAGAGCAGCGCCCAGCGGGGAGGAAAGAAAGCACGGATGCGCTGCTGTATCAGCAGAAAATGGCACTTTTGGCAGTTAGCCAAAAGTGCCATTTTCGGCCGATATCTTTTGGCGGCCAATTTATCGGTGCAACCCTAATATTTACAGCAATGCATAATGGCACAGGCTATAGTGGACTACACATCCCAACAATACTTTATATAACAATAGTATTTCTGTATAAAGTACTGCTGAGATTTGTAGTCCTGTACAGAGGGTGCCATTGTGCATTGCTGCAACAGTACTTTATACAACATAAGGCTACAAATAATAATTATTTTAATGAATTATTTACCCTTACCTCTTCTGGCCGGTCTTCTGTCTTTATCTGTTTCCTATGTGTTTTCTGTTTGCTGGGTCCTCACTGCCGTCCGAGGCCCCATGATGTGCCTGCAGGGCTGTCTTCAGTGCCTCCTTGTTCCGCGGCTCCCTCCTCACAGCGGCAGGCAGGCCCCATACTATCTCAGCCGGCAGAAAGGCCCCCCCATTTTGGATTGTCAGATGTTAAGATCAGTATCCGGCGGCTGGCGGGCCCCCCATCTCTGTGCCGGGAGTGTCAGATGACACTCCCGGCGCAGAGACTGGGGGCCCAGGAGGGGGGGGCAATGTATATAGAGAGGTGCCCTCTCTGTATACATTACCTCCCTCTCGCACGCTCTGCCCCTCCCGCTCACAGCCGACGAGCCCAGCGGAGTGGGCGGGGACCGGGCAGTAGCGCGCTGTGATTGGTGGAGGGTTGCCGTGGCGATGTGATTATCAGATTACACAGCGCCGCTCCCGATCGGGCTCAGCATTCTATCGCCATGGCAACCATCAGTATCCGGCGGCTGGTGGGCCCCCCATCTGTGCGCCGGGAGTGTCGGATGAACGTATGATCCGACACTCTCGGTGCAGAGATGGGGGCCCGCTGGCCGCTTGGTACCGATCCGGTGCTGGGCCCCCCACAGGCCCGAGGCCCTGGTTGCGCCCGCACCGCCTGCACCGGCGGTAGTTCCGCCACTGGAGATGGTATCCCTGATGGAATAAGGGTAAAAGTAAGTCCCACACAATTTTTCCGCTGCTTCCAATGTAAGATGGGCATCCACAGAAATCATGTGTATAACCAGTTGGTCTTTCACAAAGTTTGTAAAATTTCACTCCATACCTGGCACCTTTACTGGGGAGATTTTTTTTTTTTTTTTTTTTAGAAACCCTCCCTGAAAAATGTCAAAGG
>NW_017307381.1:478217-494216 GCF_000935625.1 Nanorana parkeri
CCTGCCTGTAAAATGTTCAAGGGACTCATCAGATATTTTGCTGGGGGGGGGGGTTATATTTCTGAAAATTTGGTGGGAAAACAATTGATAGGCGGCCTAATTTTTTGGAGTCTATTATATGTGGGGTCACGTCTGGGAGGGCAAGTTGGATTGACACTGAAATGCAGAAATTTTATAACTATTCCTGGACATGGTAGCAGAATATAAGGGCATGTGGTGGATTGGGTGTGTGTAGACCAGTATCATAATTTATTTTTATTTTTTTGGGTGAGTCCCATTTTCAGTGTTAGGCCGAGAAAGGTTTTTAATTCATTAACACTAAGAGGTCTTCAAATGGGGATTGCTTGCATAAATTGTTGGTAATAAAGACAATTAAATAGAAAAGTTATTCAGTAAAAAACAAATAAAAAATTGGATTGGTGTAAAATTCTCAGTCTCAACCTGAACTGGATGGGCAGTAAATGGGGGGATGACAGGTGATGCTGAAGTAGAGGGTAGCCACAATGGATTAGAAAGTGCCTCTGGCACACTAGTACGTGCTCTCTGGGGCCTAATTCTTTGTGGCTGATGTTGAATTACCCCACTACTGGTGCTTGCAACTTTATGGGGATGCACCGCCGTGCTGGCACTTGCCTGCTGCATTTCAGCTGGATGTTTGATGAATTGCACAGCACACCCTGCTCTTTTAGAGGGGACAACTTCATCTTCTGAATCAGAGATGGATATTGAACTGCTGCTTTCAATAGGTTCATACCCTGATCCAGAATCTGACTGTGAGGTTTCTCCATCACTCATCAGTCACACTGAGAATTTGAAATGCCTCCTCACTTGTGTACAATTTTGTTTTTACATTTTTAGTAGTGTCTGTATATTTCTTGTACTTCTACCTAAAAAGCTGGATACGACTTCTAGCTGTCGATCAGAACACTGGTTGTGGCTTCAACAGTACCTACTGAAACTGTACTGGTACTACTGGCAATCAGGATACTGGTTGTGGTTGTAAAAGTAACTGCTGACACCATGCTGGTACTGCTGCCAATTAGTGCACTGGTTGGGGCTGTAATGGTACCTGCTTATACCCTACTGGTACTGACTGGGGCTGGCACTGGTACTGTGTGGCACTGCCTGAAGTCAAGACGCTGACTGGAGATGGCACTGTTGCAATCACACAAAAATGTGGGCTGGCAATCAATGCTCTGATTGGAATGGCAGGCTGGAAATCAATACTCTGATCGGGGCTGGCGCTGCTGGCAACCAAGACTCTGACCTACTGGCAGGCTAGCACTGCTGGCAATCAGTACTCTGACTGGACTGGTGGGCTGTTACTGTTGGCAATCGGGACTCTGACCAGACTGGGATGCTGGCACTGCTGGCAATCAAGACTCTGATTGACTGGCAGGCTGGCACTGCTGGCAATCAGCACTCTTGACAGGCTGGCACTGATGGCAATCGGGACTCTGATGGACTGGCATGCTGGCAATCAGGACTGAAAGGCTGGCGCTGCTGGTAATCAGGACTCTGGCTGGCACTGTGGCCAAATTTCTGCTAGAACAAGTGCTTGATTGGGGCTGGCTAGACTCTGGGGCTGGCACTGCTGGCAAGACTCTGATTAGGGCTGGCAATCAAGGCTCTTACCGACTGGCAGGCTGGCAATCAGGACTGTGATGGACCGACAGACTGGCTCTGCTGGCAATCAGGATTCTGATGGACTGACATGCTGGCGCTGATGGCAATCAGGACTCTGGTGGACTGAAAGGCTGGCGCTGCTGGCAATCAGGACTCTGACTCGGCTGGCGCTGCTGGCAAACAGGACTCTGACTGGACTGGCAGGCTGGCACTGTGGCAATCAGGACTCTGACTGGATTGGCAGGCTGCCACTGTGGCAACATTTCTGCTAGAACAAGTGCTGAGTAACACAGTATTCTTTGAACTGATTGTCACTGTCTCCTCTCCACTCACAACTGCAGTGAGTGGAAACAGAGATGAGGAGAGAACGCTGGAAAAAGCAGCATTGTTTACATTTACCAAAAAATGTGTATTTACGTGATCCCCCGGGAGCTGTCAGCCGTCTGACCGCTCAGTGACAATGGGCAGATGGCAACAAGTTAAAAATACTAAAGCTAATATTGTTAGGAATGCAGCAATGGATGTATTTTAATACAGAGCTGACTTCCCATCTTGCATTCCTGTTGTAGGACATTATACGCAGCTGTTCTCAGACCCTATCCAACCTAAAATGGTTAATGACATATAACTGTCTTCTGTTGAAGGAGAGGCAGCAAGTGAAGAGACGTATACAAAAAACACCACCACTAAGCAACTAATCCGTTATGTTTTTATAAATTTAATGAAGTTAAGCTCTCCGCTATCAGAGGGTGTTTAGGCCATATGTTTATGAACGTATGTGGTGAATTCCTTAAATTTGTTTAGAGGAGTTACTTTTACAATCTGGAATATAGTTTGTAGGCTATTTGGCTGTCCCTAAATACACCCATAGTGGCTAAAAAGCCACTATTATGAATGTTACCTGCATAGTTGACAACATTTTAAAGACATTTCCAGGGACACTTTTTTTGCTCTGCATCTAGCAAGGTGGAGACTGTACCTTTTAATAAGGCAGGCAGGGCCGCCGTCAGGGCAGTACGGCCAGTACCATTGTAAGAGGCTCCGTTGGCGGGGGGGGGGGGCTCCAAGCTATACATTTTCACTATAGAATTATAAGAATAGTACCATTTGCCTGGTCCTGGGCCCCCCCCTGCGCTGTTGGTGTCTTCCTACGAAGTGCTTACAGGGGGGCGGAGCTAACTTTCCCTGGGCAGAAGCGCCGGAGATCGTGACAGAAGAGGTTGAAGAGGAGCATGTGTGCTGCCGCCTGCCTGGAGGTGAAAATTAAGCGTTTCCCAGCAGACAGAGGACCCAGGGGTTGTGATAGAGACTGGGGGGTGATAGAGACAGATCGATCAACGCTGAGAGCTTCTTAGCATCGGTCGGTGGGTCTCTCTCATGCTTCCCTCCCTCCTCTTAGCATGGTCGTTCTGTGTCTCACTCTTTCCCCCCTCCCCTCAGAGAAGGGGGAGGGGGAGGTGTGAGAGAGACCGACGGACACTGAGAGAAAGGGGGAGGGGAGGAGTGTGCAACGGACATAAATGATGGAGCTAGCTGCATGCCCAGGGCCAGCGTTAGTATAAAGGCAACACAAGTAGCCTGAGGTGAGGTGAGCAGGGTGGAAAAATCAGAGCACAGACCCAGCATACAAACTTCCTGATAGATCAGAGGGAAGGAGCTCCGTCCTGTGTAATTGTCAGGCCCTGCCCCCTCTTCTCTGAGTGCTGACTTTCAAGCTGATGAGGTTGTGCTGTGTTCCTGGCTGTCAGCTCTGCAATGTCCCATCTCCAGATCTCCTCATAGTAAGCCCTCCTGACTGCTGTGTGTCCTGCATACAGGATCGCTTGTCATGTGTCTTTGATCTGCCTCCTGCTCCCGAGCTGGGGGAGGGGGGTGAGGAGAGAGCTAGTGTGTGTGTCTCAAGACCTTCAGCACAGTGCCTCAATATAATGGAGAAGGATGAGGATGGGGGGTGTCATATGTACACCAGCACTATACAGAAAAAAACATGTGATTGAGGAAGGGGGGGAGGGTCTGTCAGGTGGGCATGCGCAGGGCCGGTGCAAGGATTTTTGCCTACACAGGCGAATGAGGCCTTATAGGAATGCTATGTGAGTATTCATGACCTAAACTTCAGAACAGCAGAAAACTGGTTGTCAGGTACAATATGCACACTTTAATAAAGAATGCACATTGAGGACATAGGAGTATAAGAAGGAGCTGAATACAAAGTGACCTCCGTACCACATTAAAGAGAACACAACCTTCTATAGTGATAATAAAGTGCAGGTGCAAACACTGGGCTCTGTGTAAAGCTGCCCATACACCATACAACCATCATATGACTTTCATTGTGCGATGGTTGTAAGGTGATTACATATTGTTCGACCTGCCCATCATGGACAGGCAGATCGTACTTGCGATCATCGCAAGTCCTCCCAGCTGAGGGGAGGGCTGGCAGATGATTGCAATGGTGAGCGGGCAGTGTGCGCTTGCGTACCTCGGGTCGTGCGGCTTTCGTCTTGCGACCGCACTACCAACCCGCTGAGAATCATACGATTTTCGGCGGGTTATCTAGCGTGCTCGTTATACGAAAATTGTGCGACTGTACAGTATATGCGGCCGCACGCTGCCCATACACCTTACGATTATCGTACGATCACAGGATCACCCGCGACTATCGTGCAATAATCGCCAGGTGTATGGGCAGCTTAAGAACATAAGGAGAAAGCACTGAGAAGAGGGGGAGGGGGGAGAGTGAGAGGCCCAGAACCTGTGGGGTGAAATTAGAAAAATGGATTATAATAGGGAATATTACAATGTAATGCAGGGGTGTGGAATTTCTATCGCTCGGGACAGGCAGTCCTGGGCGCCGGGAGAGTAGTTTTTTTTCTTCTACATTGAGGGCCAGTTCACACCACAAAGGCTGCGTTCCAGAGTGTTCGGCCTCTGAAACGCACTGGAATGCAAGCTGGCTGGCTCCCTGCATTCAGGGGTGGGAGGGGGGTGGCAGTGCATTGAAATCAATGGCACCGCAGTCACGCCCGCACCTAATACTCCAAGCGCGATTTTTGCTGATCTCAATGGACCGTAACGCAAGCACGAATGTGCATGCGTTCCGGGTGCGGGCAATTGTACTGCGGGCAAGGGGCGTGGCTGCAGTGCGATTCAATGCACTACCATGCCCCCTCCCACCCCTGAATGCAGGGAGCCAGCCAGCTTGCGTTCCAGAGGTTGAACACCCTGGTACACAGCCTTTGTGTTGTGAATCGGCCCTTAACCCGCCTTTGGGCAGGCAGCAAGGCTAATTGTAAAGTGGGAGCCATTTTGTACAGGTGATCTTGAGCGGCAGTACAGCCATCCAAAATCACTTGTAACCAGCCTGATTCTCCCCCTCCCCTCTCTCTCTCCGGTGGCCGTGTCCCCAGCCGCTCCCTCTAATATCGCTCCCTGCCCACTGGATCCCTTTCTGCCGTGCTCTTTGGGGTCCCCCGCTCTTCTGGAGGACCCGGGATCACGGCAAACTAGATCAGAATGGAGAGCGGGAAGCAGAGTAGAGAACGTCCGTGTGAGCAGTGACACACGAATGCTGTACTCACAGACTCCTGTCACAGGAGAACGAGCACAGTGCTGTGCTAGAACTCCTGTGTTGGAGGTGACAGGGTCAATAAAGAGAACCTGTCACCTCCAAATGCAATCACACAGGCTCCTGTGTAATATCAGTGAAGTCAAGTGAAAAAAAATAGTCAAAAAATAAATAACAATTAACAATGTAAATACATCAAAATGTAAAAAATAAAAAGGTGATAAGTAAAAAAATAAAGTAAAAAAATGATTAAAATTTAAACCAAACCCCTACCCCTACCATCTGCATTCAAATAAACACATGCACGTGGCATTTGTGTGTGTGCGTGAGCGGGCGACCCGTGACCATGCGGCAATGGGGGTGGGGGACGCACCCAGGCCTAAAGCTGTATAAGGGGCCCCCAAAATTTCTGATGGCTGCCCTGTTCACAAAGTGAATGTAATAGCAACACTGAAATGTTTAGACTCCTGTGTACATAATTTTCTGCTTTGAAGAAATCAGATTTACTCACTGTGACAGTACTCTAATGTACTAGGTCTAAATGCACTTATTGCTGTTGGACCCATTAGGGGGATGTTCCCCCCAACACTCTTTCATTTCTTGGAGAAATAAAGCAATTCCCAATTATCAGATACCCTTATGAAACAAAAACTCTTCTGGTGCAGTTTTTTAATTAGATACTGCTGAAACGCAAGCACGAATGTGCATGCGTTCCGGGTGCGGGCAATTGTACTGCGGGCAAGGGGCGTGGCTGCAGTGCGATTCAATGCACTACCATCCCCCCTCCCACCCCTGAATGCGGGGAGCCAGCCAGCTTGCGTTCCAGAGGTTGAACACCCTGGTACACAGCCTTTGTGTTGTGAATCGGCCCTTAACCCGCCTTTGGGCAGGCAGCAAGGCTAATTGTAAAGTGGGAGCCATTTTGTACAGGTGATCTTGAGCGGCAGTACAGCCATCCAAAATCACTTGTAACCAGCCTGATTCTCCCCCTCCCCTCTCTCTCTCCGGTGGCCGTGTCCCCAGCCGCTCCCTCTAATATCGCTCCCTGCCCACTGGATCCCTTTCTGCCGTGCTCTTTGGGGTCCCCCGCTCTTCTGGAGGACCCGGGATCACGGCAAACTAGATCAGAATGGAGAGCGGGAAGCAGAGTAGAGAACGTCCGTGTGAGCAGTGACACACGAATGCTGTACTCACAGACTCCTGTCACAGGAGAACGAGCACAGTGCTGTGCTAGAACTCCTGTGTTGGAGGTGACAGGGTCAATAAAGAGAACCTGTCACCTCCAAATGCAATCACACAGGCTCCTGTGTAATATCAGTGAAGTCAAGTGAAAAAAAATAGTCAAAAAATAAATAACAATTAACAATGTAAATACATCAAAATGTAAAAAATAAAAAGGTGATAAGTAAAAAAATAAAGTAAAAAAATGATTAAAATTTAAACCAAACCCCTACCCCTACCATCTGCATTCAAATAAACACATGCACGTGGCATTTGTGTGTGTGCGTGAGCGGGCGACCCGTGACCATGCGGCAATGGGGGTGGGGGACGCACCCAGGCCTAAAGCTGTATAAGGGGCCCCCAAAATTTCTGATGGCTGCCCTGTTCACAAAGTGAATGTAATAGCAACACTGAAATGTTTAGACTCCTGTGTACATAATTTTCTGCTTTGAAGAAATCAGATTTACTCACTGTGACAGTACTCTAATGTACTAGGTCTAAATGCACTTATTGCTGTTGGACCCATTAGGGGGATGTTCCCCCCAACACTCTTTCATTTCTTGGAGAAATAAAGCAATTCCCAATTATCAGATACCCTTATGAAACAAAAACTCTTCTGGTGCAGTTTTTTAATTAGATACTGCTGTTGACCTATGCAGAACCATAGTATCTGTTGTAAACATTAGGGTAACTTTTCATGACATGTTTAACTTTATTTTGTGCTGTATAAATGTTTTGGGATTATTTGACTGGTGGCATGTCTTACTAATATACAGAAACGGGAGGTGAACACCATCCTGGCTGATATCATTAAACACATGACTCCTGATCGGGCATTTGAAGGTGCATACCCACAGGTAATAATTGTCTTTTGTTTTGTTTTACCTTTCTATTTATGTGTTCTTAATCTATGTTGCCCATTTAACAGCTAGCAGTCAACACTATGTACACCTACTAGCTGTCAGATCCAGCTATCACTGACTGCACTTAAAGATCCACTTAAAGTCATATTTAAGCCAGAAAGCCATTTCAAATGCTGATTAAATCTCTTGCAGTGGATGCTGCTTCTTGATGTTTACAAGTTTTAGTTAACTCTAGAATCAGCTGGTCCCCTGAGCATTGGCTCTGATATACTGTTTTAGAGTGTTTTATTTCTCTTGCAGGGTCCCCCACCCGTGTGTGTGGTAGTACGCTTTGTGACTCCACAAACACAGGCATTGCAAGGCAAGCCCCAACCCTGCTCCCTGCTATCCACACTTCCTTACTCCCTCCTCTCAGCTAGTAGATAGTACTCTGCTATAGACTGCTCTGTTCCTTGTGATCTAGTACTAGACTGTAAGCTCAGAGAAGAGAAGCCGGGCTTAGAGAGTTGGAGCTGCTGTATGGAAATATGACGACTGTAGGTGCTTGGCCAAGAATTACAAAAAAAAAAAATACTTTGCTGGATAATGTATATTTGCTTGATCTACATGCATTATAAAAAAAAGTTTGAGAGGTTAATGCTATTTAAGGGTTGGGAACGAATGAAAAAGTTTCAACTAGGACATAGTAACCACAAGAAGATTGGAAGTTTATCAACAAAAAATAAGCCTTTGGTCTACAGTCATGATTTTTCTACTTGTTATGCAGTCAGGCAACATTGTTGATTGGAGCACTGTGCAAGGGGTGTGTTGGACTGCTGGAAACCCATACTGCCTTGTCTGGGAACGCTGTTGACTCATGTTGTGCTGCCGTCACAAGACAGCTTCTTACAGTTTTAATCATGCACACATATTACAAAAAAAAACCATAATCGTTACTTGCCTAAATGCATAACAAGTATAAAAACAAGACTTCAATAGTGCTTTACATTTTTGTCCATTTTTTTAGCAAATGCTAAAATAGTTAACCGGAAATTATTAAAACAGTGTGCCATATATGTCTTATTTGTCCTTTAAGTAAAAATTTACACATTATTTTGGTAAGCAAATGAGTAACAGAGTTTAAATCAAGTTAACCACTGCATATCGACTTTGTTTAAGGGTTAATAAATGTTCATTCTCCTTAAACCTAAGCCAAATCCCAGTTCAGGATAACCTATGTATTTATCTCTAGTCCATCCATTAAAGTGTAACTAAACCCTAACTCAAACTTAATTGCTTATGTTTTTTCATAAACAACCTATTCATTGAAAAAACATAAGCAATAAAGTTTGTTTAAAAAAAAAATACCTTGCTCTGATTAGGAGAACGAACACAGCATAAAAGAGTAAAACGGCACATGCAGGCAGCAGCTGTTGCCAATCTAAAGTGGGTGGGGATGTGGAAGTTGGGAGGACGTCATCCTGTAGTCCTGGCTCAGGTCGGGAGCGCGCACACAGACACCATGTAACATTCCAGAGAAGAGGCAGTCAGCTGCAAAACGGAAGTTCTCCCCAGCATTAGAAGAGATAAGGATTTAAAAGGAAGAGCAGCAAAGAGAAGGGAAACTACCATGGAGTACAGTAAGGCACACATTACAGTATTGGTTTATGTTAAAAAATCTGAGGGTTTAAATTCACTTTAAGGCTAGAACAAATTTGACTGGCATAGAAATAAAAGTGCTCATGAGAAGAAAAAAAAAACCTAAAGACTAGAAAGCAACTCCCAACCTGGTCATCTAATATTTCAAATATAAACAAAACAACAGAATTACAAACTTTAGCTTGATGTCACAGCTACCGAGGAAACTATGCCACCTGTTGTTTCTGGGAATGTTTCTAATAGATCTCTAAATACCTGAGAATCTTTAAATGCCATCCACTCGTTCCACATAGCCCAAAACTTTTCCTTCGTGTCTCTATCCATAGCCACCCTTTCCTCCATTCGTATAAGGTTTAGAGCTTCCAACCATTCTATCATAGAGGGTGTACTTGAACTTATCCAATGACGTGGAATAATCATACGGACTGCAAACAGAAAAAACTGTAACGTTGAGCGTTTGGCAGAGGAGACTGGCTCGGGGATAATCGTTAGGAGAGCAAGTTGTGGGGTATTCTGCACCTGTGTAGAATATGCAGAATTGTATAGGGTAAACACCCTATCCCATAGCGTCTTAATCGGGGGACATTCCCACCAAACATGTAATAGGGTACCTATAGACTGTTGGCATCTCCAACAGAGATCAGTTTGGTCTTTCGAAAACCTTTTGAGTCTAGAGTCTAGTCACTCCCAGCTCCCTTTCCCACTGCTTCACATGTGTTAATGGGGCTGATGAGAGCTTAGATAGATACATAGCGTACAGGATCAACAAGGAATGTCTAGGTGGAGAACTAGCAACACACAAAGCCTCAAACTGAGTAAGCGGCCTATGTAGTTCGGACCTAGGAAGCAGAGTGTCATAATAACTGGTCAATTGTGCATAAGCCAGCCATGCTTTTCTGGCCCCGAATTAGTGGGCAACGGATCTGACATCGGTATAAGATGTCAAGCCCACTACATTGCAACCAGGGTAGTTGCGCTAGGATATATTTACAGAAATTAGCCAGCTGCAGCAATATCTATCAACGTGATCAAGTGTAAGCCGGTGTGCTGTGCTTGGTTGTGTGTGATCCACCTTTTAATTGGTCTTTAAATTGTGTGGAAATTGTGAAAATATCACAAACTAAATACAGTGCCAGTGATCAAATCCTAATTGCGGCTGTATACTGAAAATACAAGTCGAAAAAGGTAAATGTGTTCGTGAATAAATATTAAATATTGTAGGATATTAAGTTAACAATGCAAGATATGTGTAGCATATGAAAATAAATAAAATATTGTCGTGTGGAAACAAGTTATATTGTGAATAAATAAATAAAATCTGGTTGAAAATTGTGTAAACGAGTGAATTATTCCATCTGGCAATCAAAAATAAAAAAAATAAAATATGAATATGAAAAAATGGAATAAAAACTGGTTGTATGGCCAGTCAAAGGCTACAAGCCAAAATGCACAGAAATTCTTGTAAAAACACATCTACTGATATAAAAGGTGAATAAATTATAATGTATATAGAGGTGTATGAACGGGGATTATGAACAGCAAGATGCTATTTTCCTCCGAGCAGCATTGTGTGTCAAGTGTCTTTTACTTATAGTTCTATTGATGAGTCCGCAAAGGGAAAAATTCTTCTATAATAGTAATCAAAATATAACTTGTTTCCACACGACAATATTTTATTTATTTTCATATGCTACACATATCTTGCATTGTTAACTTAATATCCTACAATATTTAATATTTATTCACGAACACATTTACCTTTTTCGACTTGTATTTTCAGTATACAGCCACAATTAGGATTTGATCACTGGCACTGTATTTAGTTTGTGATATTTTCACAATTTCCACACAATTTAAAGACCAATTAAAAGGTGGATCACACACAACCAAGCGCAGCACACCGGCTTACACAAGCCCACTACATGTCTCAATTGCGGCCAAAAATATCTTTGCCACCCTAACAATGTAGACACTCCTACTCCCGTCGGAAAAGCAGGATTGTCCATAAGTGAGGTTAAAGGGCTAGGAAGAGTGGAGAGAGAATAGATAGTACGTACATTATGCCAACAATGAATGGCATGCCAAACCAATGGAGGCCACTCTCCATAGCCACGTATAAGGGAAGGCAGGGACCATAAGGCAGCCCTGGGATCTAAAGGAGACAGTACTCTTTCAATAACCACCCACTTTTTCAATGGGTCTAGATTAAACCACTCCAGGATCCTACTTAACATTGAAGCCCTATAATAAAGAGAAAAATCCGGTAAACCTAACCCTCCATCCTCTCTTTTCCTGATAAGAGTTTGATAACTAATACGCGATTTCAAAGATCTCCAAATAAAATTAACAAAAAGAGAACGCAATTTAAGAAAAAAAGACCTGGGCAGTTTTATAGATATTGTTTGAAAGAGGTAGCGAAATCTCAGGAGTACATCCATTTTCAAAGCATTCCCTCTGCCTATTCAGGATATATATCGTGGAGACCAAACCTGCAGTTCGGCCTCTATTTTACGTACTAATGGGAGTTAATTAAGCGAGTACATGGACATAAGATCTGTAGTAATATAAACCCCCAGATACTTAGTAGAAATCGGTTTCCATTTAAATGGGAAATATGTCTTAAGCCTATCTCGTTCTCTATGAGTTAAAGAAATATTAAGGATCTCCGACTTGGCGAGATTCACCTTAAAATTGCTCACAGTACCAAAAACCTTAAACTCTTGCAATATAGAAGGCAGATTAGTAGTTGGAGAAGTGACATATAAAAGTAAGTCATCTGCATATAATGCAAGTTTGTATTCCATGTCCTCATGTCGCAAACCCTTAACATTGATATTATTTCGTAGGGCCACTAATTAGGTGCTCCATCGTTATCACAGAAAGAATTGGGGACAAAGGGCAACTTTGATGAGTTCCATTACTGATATTAAAAGGGTCAGAAAGGCATCCATTTATCCTAATTCTAGCTGATGGGGCGGAATATAATGCCATAATCCTAGCCAGTAGCTGATGGCCCAAATTCAACTGTCTAAGAGAATGGTATAGGAACTGCCAATTCACCCTATCAAACACCTTCTCCGCGTCTACTGAGAGAAGGCACATCGGGATGTTACACTTACTTGCATGCGATTATTAAATGCAAAGTCTTGATAGTATTATCTCTCGCTTCTCTACCTCTAACAAACCCCACCTGAACCGTGCCAATAATCTGCAGACTGTAAGTCTGTATGGACCCACATGGATTATGCTGAGGACAGGAATAGGAGGAACAACATTCTGATCCGTGGCCTGCCGGAGGCAACGGGCATGGTGGACCTGGAACCTACTATCCAAGGTATCTTTAATTCACTTCCTAATAGAGGGGCGGCGGAGCCTATCGACCTTGATAGGGTGCACCGGGTCCCTGGATTTAGAAACCTGTCTGCGCAACAACCCAGGGACATCCTGTGTCGGGTCTACTTCTGTGAACTGAAGGAGGAAATCGTGCCCAAGGCACGGGAGCGTGGCTCCCTTGACTTTGACGGAGCAACTATTACCTTCTTTCCGGATTTGTCACCCCGCACCATGGCCCGTCACAGGGATCTGCGACCTCTGACCTCACTACTTTGAGACCTCCACATCCCCTACAGGTGGGGCTACCCTTTTCATTTGTCGGTGCCTAAAAATGGCCGATTGGTGATTCTGCGTTCCCGGTCTGATCTTGCTGGTTTTGATGCTACCCTGAGTATATCTTCTGTGGAACTGGACTCCTGGCCGGACCCACCGGCTCCTATACTCCCTGAGGTGCCCTCGCTTCCCCAGTGGACTGAAGTCTCTCACTCCAAGAAGTCAAGGAAGGATCCTGCCACACGCAGTTCCCTACCCTAGATATAGCAGCTGGATGTCTCTACTTTAATCCTGCATGAGGATCTCTTCATCCTGATTTGATTATCCTAGGACAGTGGTTCTCAACCTGTGTAACCTCAGGACCCACATTTGTCCTTGGTCATTAAGTCGTGACCCAAGTCACACTGCAATGGACTGCACGACATTGCATTACCGCACTTTCCGGTGCGGGCGATCAAACTGTGGGTGGGAGGTGCATTTGGGGTACCATTCAGGTGAATGGCAACGCAACATACTTGCCACACCAGAACGCGTAATAGGTGTGATTGTGTGATACAGTGCGTTACTCTGATCCAGGCACCTCCGCAGGACACATGAGGAAGGTGTAAGCAATGCACGTATGGATGGAGCTCCCTCGCGGCCATATCCCCATCCTATCCCAAGCTGACACTCGACGCTGGGCAGCATATTCTGAATGGCTGCTTGGCACCAGAACTGACAGTGCTGCGCTAGGGGGAGCCAGAGAAGCCTCTCACCTACAAAAGTGGAAGGCATGCAGCGACCCACTGAACATGGGGTCGCGACCCACTTTTGGGTCATGACCCACCAGTTGAGAACCAAGGCCCTAGGAGACACTCTGGCCTATGACCTCTCCCAGTGCCTTGATTTCCCACTGCCTACGCCTTAACCTTATAGTGACTACCACCCTGGAAGATGGGAGTAGACTACTGGGGTATAGACCTTGCCCCCACTACAGAACTCACCCCGTGTGTACTACCCCTGGCAGTCTTGTGGCAGGCAGGGGGCCCTCTTAGGGGTGGTCCCGTGGTCGGGCCTGTACTTGACTAGCCTACCAGTCCCCTATCATCTCCATCTGTTGAAGAGGAACACTTCATGGAAGCCTGGGACTTCATCCGACCATGGGACTCTACCTCTGCTCATACCATCGGACCACACGGGGGGGTTGCCCTCCGGGTAATGTATTAATCTGAAGCTGAATGCCATTTATACTGCACTATTTATTGTTTGTTTGCCTCCTTGGGGTCCGCCTGACAGGTACAATGCCTTTTGCATTCGGGTACCTTGCATAGAGTGTTAAAAACCATATCTGTTCTACATCTACTCCCGCACATCTACACCCACCTATACGGGTATACCGTCTACGTGCCCGCTCCCCGTTTGGGCGACTCCTAGTGGGGGCACTTGCTATCCAGGGACGAATTGGGAAAGCCTGCTCAGATATTTTATGCGATCTGGCTTTCGGCTTCGGACCTCTGATACCTGTACTATGCATTGTCTCTTACATATTATTGCGATACTAGGCCTAGGTCTCCTCTCTTTCATTCCCTTCCACCCTTCTTCCCTCTTTCCCCCCTTCATCCCTCCTCCTTCCCTTTAACCCCATCCCTATTGCCTCCCCTCCCCCCCCTCCCCTTACTCTGCTACCATTTACCCCTATCTGTTCCCTTACTGCAATGCACTTACTGGGCCTCGTATCTGTACCTAGGTGTTGATACTTATGCTGGCTACCTTCCTGGGGTTTGCCCGCTGGGTTCTGTGTCCACTACAGGATACTTTCCATCCTTGCACTGATAGTGTGTGCCGCATAGTTGTAATGGGCCTGCTCTCCTTTTGGAGGACCCGCCCACTGAGTGGACGCTCCCCGGTGAACAGACCCTAGCTGTGGCCCCGTATGATAACGGGGAGAGCCCCCTAAATTTACTACGAGCCCCCTGTTGGTACTTTACTCACGGTATATTTGAACTAAAAAATTTGTGAAAAAATGGAAAAGTGCACTACATGAAGTAACAACTTCTGGGGACGTGGGTACAAATGGTTAAAAAAACAGTGTGCAAGCTCTATGGTGAACAGAGTGAGGAGCCCTGTATGGAGCGACAGTACACAAATAATTTTTAGAGCGCTACTACAGTATGGATAAACTCACGTTTGCGGTGTCACTGTGGTCCTCTGTAATCCCTGTATAAAACGTAAATTAGCCAGGGTACAGGGTGGGGTGGATGGGTACGTGCCTAGAGCGCTATCTGAACGCACTGAGCACCATCTTCACAGACGGCTCTAAGCATTCAGCTGACTCCACTACACCGCGGTACCTTTGTACCCATTTGCGGTCTCCCGTGCAGCTTGATCCGCTGACATCCATTCAGCGTACACCTCACACTGCTGTTGCGGCTCAGCCTGGCCAGCTGAGTCGGCACAGCCCCAGCATTTGACCATTCTTGCCAGCCGAAGTCCATCTAGGCACGCAGCCATCCACCCCACTTTCACCCCCCCCCCCCCTTTACCCTGGCTAATTTACGTTTTATACAGGGATTACAGAGGACCTCTTCCTGAGACACAGTGACACCTATAACGTGAGTTTATCCATACAGTAGTAGCGCTCTAAAAATTATTTGTGTATTGTATATCTGAACTAGATACCTTATGCCCACTCCCCACCCTCCCTACCCATCCCGTCCCTTGCCCTTCCATCCTTTTCTTCTCCTTTTCCGTTGAACGATGACTGATCCTCTCAGGTGATGGCCGTGACGAGGCCTACGTGTCTTGGCCTGTATTATTAAGTTTTGTTATTGTTTATGGAATGCCCATTTAATTGCCCTTATGTGTATGGCACTTTATTTTGACTGATGATCACTAATGTTTTGTTCATTAAGATGCCCGGTTCTGATGTTGGAGCGAACCCCTTTGCCTTTGGTTTCTCCACACACCCCATAGGTTGGCCACCTGGGTCGAGGTACCCTGTTGTGCCCACTGGAAGACTAGGCTCTTCCCCTTAGGAATCTTTGTGTATTTGATGTCGTCTTTCTTCCCCTCTGGTTTGTGGATTTCTTTTCTTCACTTTCTATGGCTATTGTCTATGTGTTTTCCGTTTCCCCCCTTGAACCTGGTACCCTGGACCATAATTTATGGTCAGCTACCACATGGATTTATACCCAATGTTACCCGTGACATTCGTATCCCTGAATGTTTAGGGATTAAATGAGCCATGTAAACGCTCACAACTTGCTTACTCCATGCATAAGAGACGTGCGCAGGTCTTCTTCCTACAGGAGACCCACTTTAACCCCTTCATGACTGAGGCCTTTTTTTCATTTTTTGTACCCATGTTATATTCCAAATTTTAGGCCTGAAAATTACTTAAAACCCCCCAACATTATATATTTTCTGAATGCCAAGACCCTATAGAATAAAATGGTGGTAGTTGCAAATTTTTATGTTGCGCAATATTAGCGCAACTCCTTT
>NW_017307381.1:494345-500575 GCF_000935625.1 Nanorana parkeri
CCCTTCTTCGGGACGCAGAAGCGATCTGGCGACAGGTAAGTCGCCAGGATCGCTTCTGTTGTAAAGCCGACAGTCGGCTCTACAAGTTTAAACAGAGTCCCGGCGGCAAAAGTCGCCGGGAGTCTGTTTAAACAGCCCCGATGCTGGCGACGTACACTGTACGTCGTCAGTCACGAAGGGGTTAAAGACCCAATGGCCCCGCGGCTGGGCTCTCGATATTACCCCCTAGTGTATACTAGTAATAATTCAACTTCTAAATCCAAGTGGGGTAGCCATTTGTTTTCACCCCACAATGCCTTTCCAACTCCTGCAGGTTGACCGGAAACCGGATGGTAAGTACCTTTTCCTGAAAGGGACCCTCTTCCACAAGACTTTTACATTTGTTAATGTTTACCTGCCTTATCAGTCTCCGTTGCCTACTTTCCTAACCATTCTCCGCCGGTTGGAGACTTTTGCAGAGGGATATATAATGCTTGGCGGTGACCCTAATTTTCCTCTGGAGCCCCGCTTGGACTCTTCATCAGGGAGATCCTCTGTTTCCCTATCGCAACTGAATCGTCTCAAGTTCCTCTTGCACCATGTCCAACTGGTGGATATATGGCGGATTTTAAACCCCTGTAAGGGATTATACCTTTTACTCCCCATTGCTCCCATAGCCGCATTCACTATTTCCTGATGTCTCATCACCTTCTCTCGTGGGGCCCACAAGCTATTGATTCTCAGGTGTGGTCAGACCATTACCCTGTTTCTCTAGCTCTGTCTCCCTGGCCAGCCCCCTCGCTCTTTCACATGGCGACTTAATGAAACACTACTTTGCGACCCAGTCACGGTAGATGCCATTAAGCTTGTGACTTCAACCTTCATTGCTACGCATGCTACAGATGATACCTCCCCCGAGCCAAATGGGAAGCTTTTAAATGCCTCCTTAGAGGTGTTTTTATTTCCCATGCCACCCGTCTAAAAAAAGCACACGTGACAGAACTTATCACTCTACTAGGCGACATCCACACACTAGAGCTTCAACATAAGTCCTCCTGAGCGCCCTCTGTATTGTTGGCGTTGGAGCAGAAGCGCTCACACCTTTGATCCCTTCTAGATCTCAGCTCTCTTAAATACAGGGAGTCTTTGCGCAGATCATTGTATGAACATGGAGATAAGTGTGGACGCCTGTTGGCACGCTCTGTCCGAACGCAACTTACACGCACGTATGTCCCTAAAATACAGACGAAAGACGCCCAGGTGGTTCACTGTACCAATCAGATTGCGCAAGCTTTCCAGGCTTACTATGCCGAACTGTATAATCTGCCTACCTCGGGAGCATCCTCCTCGACTTCGGACCCTCCAGAGACTGCTGCCTCATATATCGCGGCCACCCCTCTACCGACTCTTCCGGCTGATGCTGTTGCCCTCCTTGGGGAGCATTTCTCCCTGGAGGAGGTTACATACGCCATTAAGGGACTTCCCTCCGGGAAGAGTCTGGGACTGGTTGGCTTCACTGGAGCCTTTTATAAACATTTCAGGAATTGCTGACCCACCTGCTCCACTCCACCTTTAACTCGTCTCCACTGCCCCTTCACCAGGCAGTCGCAATAAGCACATATAACAATCATCCATAAAGATCTCACGCTCTGCTCTAATTACCGCCCGATCTCCCTTATCAACGTGGATCTTAAACTGTATGCTAAACTCCTTGCAACTCGCCTAAGTCACTATGTTCCATCCCTTATCCGCATGGATCAGGTGGGATTTGTCCCATTTTGCGAGGCCAGGGACAATACTATCAAGACGCTAACGCTCATGCGTTATGCTAAATCCTCAGGCCTCCCTATGTGTCTTCTGTCTGTTGATGCGGAGAAGGCGTTTGATCGCCTCAACTGGGACTTCCTCGCTCTAGGGCTGCCGAAATTGTTTGTGGTTAAAATTATGGCCCTCTATAACTGCCCTACAGCTTGTGTGCGAGTTAATGGTTCCCTATCCCCTCCTTTCTCCATTCGGAATGGAACCAGACAGGGATGCTCACTGTCCCCATTTTTGTGTATCTTGGCAATGGAACACCTTGCGGAAGCCATACGGCAAAAACAATCCATACAAGGGGGTCTGTGTCCAGGATCATCATTACAAGCTCGGACTGTACGCGGACGATGCTCTCCTCTACATATCCAACCCCCGTATCGGACTGCCCTCTTTGTTAGGGGAATTTCGGAGATTCGGCTTTGTCAGCAACTTTAAAGTGAATCTATATAAAACTGAGGCTGTAAATATCTCCCTCCCTTCGACAGAGGAACATTTTCACTTCAAATGTCAATAATAAGCCATTAAATATCTTACATAGTTACATAGTATTTGAGGTTGAATAAAGACACATGTCCATCAAGTCCAACCTATTGTGTGTGTGTGTGTGTGTGTGTGTAGATCCCTGAGTCATCTCGTTATTAGGAGTACTTGTACCCCTGTATATTACCGTTTCTCAGGAAATCGTCCAAAAGCTTCTTGAATCTTCTTGAGACGATTCTTGAGAATCGTCTTGAGCTTCTTGATCTTGGAGTACTTCTGTCCCCAGATCAAGCAGATCTTTATCGCTTGAACTTTGGCCTGCTTCTCCAATCTACTATCTCTCGTCTTCAGACTTGGACCTCCTTAAGATACTCCTAGATGGGTAGGATTGCGCTTTTCAAAATGGATATTCTCCCCCACTTTCTATATCTCTTTTTTTTTTTAGACTCTTCACCTTGCTGTACTGTCTACGTTCTTCCGTCAATTGCGTACTGTGCTGCTTAGATTTTTTTGGAATGGTAAACGTCCGAGACTGGCATATAATATCTTGGTTCGCTCGAAGGACGCAGGGGGTCTGGCCCTGCCTGACTTAAAGACTTACTACTATGGTACGCTCCTTGCCCAGATCCTTGATCGGAAATACCACGGGGCTCCCTGGAATCATGCATCTCACCGGTGCTTCCTTTTTCGGTGCCCTGGTTTACTCCTACCCACCGCCCTCACTCCTCAACGCTCCCACCCCTCTTGAGAGTGTGGCACCTTCTTGTTAAAACTCATGATTTGTCTTCCCTTGAGGGCCCCATAACCCCTATAATGGGCAACCCGGCATTTCAGCCAGGCTGCATTTCTTCTAGTTTACTTTGCTGGTCAACCACTGCGCCCTTGCCCGGGGCTCTCACGGGATAAACCTGAAGCCTCTGGCTACTCTACTTGCGGACCGTCCTAACATGCCAGGAACCTGGTTACGATATTTTCAACTTCGTGCGTTCTACACTGCCATGAGGGTCCGGGCCACCTTTCACCGCCCTCTTTCTTTGAGTCCCTTTGTTATGAGGATGACCCGCCCACTCATACCATCTCCTTACTGTACAGTCAGTTGCTTACGATGAGATTTTGGGTCCGCCTCCCATTCATTTCAAGATGGGAGACAGATTTGGGCATCACCCTTACTGAAGAGGAGATCCGAACCTCATACACGGTCACTCATAAGCTCTCAGTGGCCTGCTCGGCTCAAGAAAAGGGCTATAAAATTTTGACCCGCTGGTATCGTAGCCCGACCCTCCATAAAATATTCCCAGAAAGGTCCTCATTCTGCTGGAGGTGCCTGAACGCAGAGGGCACCCACCTTCACATTTGGAGGAGCTGCCCGCTATTGGTACCTTTCTGGAACCGGGTCTTTGACATCTGTAAGCAGGTAATGAGAACTGATCTAACGGCATCCCCTAAAATAGCTCTTCTCTCTATTTTGCCTGGCTCCCTGGCCTCGGAGGGACCTTCTCCGTTTCTTTTTGGCTGCGGCACGAAACGTTGTCCCCCGCCACTGGAACATGGTGGTCACCCTGACCGTGCAGGAATGGATTGCTGAGTTGTGTCTGATCATGCACTTTGAAGAACTGACGAGCAAAACAGATGGCAAACGCACTTATCAATTTGTCACCAGCTTTACAGCCATGTACACACGGAATGGGCTTTAAACAGTAAAACAGCAAAAAGTTTTCCTGGCACACTCACAAGCTAGCATGTAAAAAAACTTGCCTCACACTAAGGTTAAAAACAGAGGTTTGTACACGTCTTCTGCAAAAAATGTGAAAGCTGCACAGCCGCGCCAAGGCACCTCTTATAGTGCGGTCCTAACTCTAAACTATCTTCTGCCCCATGTGCTCCAAGATGGAGACTCTGATAGTTTAGAGTTAGGGCCGCACTATAAGAGGTGCCTTGGCTCGGCTGTGCGGCTTTCACATTTTCTGCAGAAGACGTGCATCCAAACCTCTGTTTTTAATTGAAGAACTGGCGGCCTCGCTACATGAGTCAGCCTCAATGTGCAGCCCTGTGGACCCCTTGGATTTTGTATATGGACTCAGCGGCATTTCTGGCCTTGTAACTTGACTAGTGATCCCCTTATGGAGTGGTGACTATTGCATTGTCTCTAATATAGCTATCTAACACCCTTGTGGAGCTGGCTGTGCTATTGAATCCAGTGGAGCTGCCCTTCCCCTCCTGTCTCCCTCTTAAGTGTTTTCCCTTCTCTGTCTCTCTTACCCGGGTCTTGTGTTTTGCGTATAATTCCCCCCTCTCTTCTTCGTCTAATGTTGTCAGATCTGAAGGGATACAACATGGCCGTATCATTTCAACATATGCCCTCGGAGTGGGGTGCACACAGCTGTTGACTCGGCACGATACACGCCCATCACAATATGCCGCACTTATGTACTTATAAATGCTTACGAAATGGTAAATGGGCCGAAGGAGCAAATATGCCTGCTTTTTCTACCTGTGTCTCGAGCTGGAATATAGCTGTACACGACGGTACTGTGTTGTCTGTACTTACCTGACTTTGGTATATGTGTATTCTTGTACTTCTGTATTGAAAAATCCATAATAAACTCTTATTATTTAAAAAAAAAAATCAAGGAGATATGTGCAGAAAGGGATTGAGGCGGGAACAAACAGCTCTCTGAGATCAAATTAAAAGTTCGCAGTAATATGGGTGACAGTTCTTCTAAACAAATTGTATAAAATCTATTAGGGTCCAGGTGCCTTCCCATTTTTAGCCTTTTTAATAGTCCTGCCCAATTCAGAAGTAAATAAGGAATCAAATTCCTTCCTTCTGTCCAATGGTATTTGAGGTAAAACAGATGTCTCAATATAATCCCTAACTTTAACTTCTTTTTGGGCTTCTGTCCCCTAGGAACAATGTTCCTTTAAATTGTATAGTGTAGAATAGTACCTATGAAAAACCTCTAAGATCTCTGAATTGCTATGGACAATCTTGTTCTCCAAGTTACGTAGTGAAAGAATGGGCGAGGCCAAAGATCTAGGGTGGAGGGTACGTGCTAATTGATATCCACATTTATTATTATATTCATATGAAAAACGCAAAAAGCGGTCTCGGAGCTGAAGATGTTTATGATGTAATAATTGAAGCAGTTCCTGCCGGGCCTTAACAAGTTCCAGTCCCACCAAGACGACTCCTCCTCTACGATGTCTAAAGTCCAGTTCAGCAACTTGACTAAATAGTGTCTTTTTTTTTATTATTCTTTATTAGATTTTTTTTCAACAGTACATATTAATAATTTACAGTCACATAATTAATAATATAATTTACAACAACAAAGTAAAAAGCAGTGAAGCGCCACAAACTTGTCACTTTTCAATGAGAATTCCTCCTAGGCACACTGCAAGATGCTGCCCCAAAAGAAAGCCGGGAAAGCTGTAGATCTATGGAGTAAACACAAGGGGGCGCCTTTCCTGGTGCAGGTCAATTTTATTTCAGTAAGCATGAGATAAGAACCAAAAACGTACTCACAAACGTAAGAAGAATCATAAGCTGACAGGCAGTGTGCATCCACTGGATGATTCCTGTGTGCTGGTGACGTTAACGCGCGTTTCCGGGGCACGCCCCCTTCATCAGAACGTCAGGAAAGGCGCCCCCTTGTGTTTACTACATAATTTACAACAACATAATTATACATCCACACACAAACAACCAACATTTAAAATACTGCTAGTCTCACTATTCCATATTTTAGCATTTACATTTCATAGTCAACCCTGAACAATCTTCAGATTATGTTTACCAGATTTACCAGTTAGCTTCTCACATAACTCTATTAACACCCTTCTACCTCCCCATTTATACCGTGATATTTCTAACACTATATTTAATATTTCATATTAATCAATTTTTTTGCATTATTTAGGTGTTTTACTTTTATATATATATATATATATATATA
>NW_017307381.1:500876-510033 GCF_000935625.1 Nanorana parkeri
ATAATTAATATATATATAAATATATGTATTTCTATTACATATCCTCTCTTTAATCATTATATCACTCCCCCTCTGCCCCTTCTTTTAGTGGTTTTGGTGAATTCTATTTATTTATAATGTGTTTTTCCCCCTTTACCTTTACTTTAAAATCAAATCTCTATTAAAGTGAACATTAGCTTATACTATAAATGAATTTAGTGATCTAAGTGGAGCCAAACCAGGCATAGAAAGCCATGGGGACCATATTTTCCAAAATGTCTGTGTATAAAGATCATTCTTTCCTTCAATAATATTTGGTTAACCTGAATACACCACTCCTCTATTGTGGGTGGCCTAGGAGACAACCATCTAAAGGCAATCAATTTCCTTGCTATACCCAGCAATCTTGTTATAATGTCACCAATCCCCTGGCCCTGTCCCTCCCCCTCCTCACAATTCAGTAAACACGGCCTGGGATCCATCTCCAATAAAGTATCAAACACTTGATTGATCAATCTAATAATATCTTCCCAGTACCTAAATAATTTGGGACATCTCCATAACATATGGATCAGGTTAGCGTTAGTACCTTTACATCTAGGGCATTCCCCTGTATCTCGTCTACCCCACCCAAAAAGTTTCTGAGGTGTATAATAAACTCTATGAACTATAAATAACTGGGTAAGGCGCTGGGTAGGCGAAAGAGATGATCTAAGAATATTTGCCAATATAACTGACCATTGTTCATCTGAAAATGGGCCCACATCTTCCTCCCATCCTCGCCTACACAACAGCGTCCTATCTTTGGCCCAAGCCTTTATTAAAATATCATATACTTTAGATGTAAACCCTTTCTTATAGTTAGATTTTGCTACTATATGTACCAGTGGGGTATTCATAAAGGTCAACGGACATATTTGTCACTGAGCCTCTAAAGCGTGTCGTAGTTGTAAATATTTAAAGAAATTAGAATTAGGCATATGTTTATATGTTTCAGAACTGTAGTAAAATAGTTTAATGTGAATAACTGTTTATATGTTTTAGCAAACAACCTAAAATCTTCAGAATATGTTGACATAGAGTTTTGTATTGTGTGAAGTTTGAGGGAAATTGGTTAACATCTAAGCTCTTTTTTATACATTAAGACACATTAACCTCTTGCCGCCTGCCCATTGTCAAAATATGTGGGTGCTTCCCAGCAGGTGGACGTACATGTACGTGATTTTTTTTCTGCTAGGGGGGGCATGCACGAACAGAATCCCACCGGGAATGTAAACAGCCGTTACCGGCTGTTAGATACAAGCTTTTGGCCGGCTCTACAGCCGGCTGATCGCTTGAATGACAACGCACAGTGCGCCCGCCCCCCTCAGCTGCCGCTGCCAGTTATCCCAGGTTCCACTGTTCCCTGTGGGCCTGGACCGGCACATCGGCTACTAGCACTGGGAACAGAGGAGAGATCAGCATTTCCCCCACTGCTGATCTCTCCTCTCTCTCATACGGCGGAAGCAATGTGTCTTACATCACTTCCGCCTTTAGCTGTCAGTTCTCTGCTGTTATAGCCAGAGAAGAAGCTAGTGAAGCATATCTCTGCTTCATCAGCTTCTTTGGGGTCCTAGAGACCCCTGATGTCTCCATAAAGAGGACCTGCCCTTGTATATTGACTATCACATAAGAAGATTTGTCTACGTGATCGCAATCCATGTTAAGTGTGAGAAAAAAAAAGTTTTCAAAAAAATTTGTCTTATTAAAAAAAATAACACCACACATTTTTTTAACTCCCCTGCCCACGTGTGCATGCACTTATAAACGTATGTACGCAACTGGTGCACCTACATGTGAAAACGAGAATTATGCCGCACATGTTGCATATCGCAGCAAACGTGGGAGTGCGAGCAATAATTTTAGGGCCATTAATCACTGATAACACTAAACTGATGAGCGGTAAAAGCTTTTGCAGTGCTGCCTATGGCCAATTTTAGGCATGGTGTTTTTTTGCAATTTCGTGGGCGCACGCAATTTTAAAGCTTGACCTGTTTGGTGGCCCCATCTTTTATGATTTACCAAAAAATTGGGTTCTGATAAATGTTTTATAACACAACATAGGGAAAGCAGATTTTTTTTTTCAAAATTTTCGTAACTTTTTTCGTTATATGGTAAAAAATAAAAACCCCAGTGGTGATTAAATCCCACTAAAAGAAAGCTCTAAGTGTCCCCCAAAAATGTATAAAATTAATTTCTGTACAGTGTGGACTGAAATAATAAATTACAGTCAAAGTACCGCAGAGCTGAATTCTGAAAAATGGCCTGGACAGGAAGGGAGTTTACCACCCCGGTCAGTAAGGCCCTGTTCACACCAGGGTAGTTTGGCCGACATGAACAATAACATACATTGCTATGGGGACAGTAACTCAATGCGTTTTAAGCGCTTTTTTTCACACGTTTTTAATGCATTACCCTTTATCCCCATGGAAGGAGTGTGTAAGTGGAAACCGCACCTCATATGCAACAAGCATGAAAAACTTATAGGTGTGAGCATAGCCCTATTATAGCTTCATTACTGATCTATGATTACAAGGGATGTAGAGTTTGGGAGCCCAAGTTAACAGTACAACATAAATGCGGGTGCAAGCTCTAATTTTTTTCTGCCTTGGGTTCTGTCCAAGCCCGCCTCAGTTCTGCCACCTCCTGATCTAGTCTTTCTTAAACTTATTGTGTTATACACCATTATAATTTATTAGAATTATGATCCACGTAACCACCCTACTATGTCTCACATCACGGCATGTACCCACCAAGGTATATACATTTGTCAGTATGCCCAAAACGCTCAGGGGTCTGAGCAGGAAACCACAAAGGCAAACTGCAGATATAGAATTTTATATAAAGTATTTCAAGAAACTTCTGGATGAGTTTCTTCTTTTGCAGAATCTATAGGGGTATGGGAAGTGTTAGAGCAAGATAAATACACACACAGTCGCATACATAGGTTGAACTGGCTGGACCTTGGTCTTTATTCAACCTTACATACTATGTTACTATGTTACTGTTCATGTGACCGCGTGGCTCCGTGCGTTCCGAACCGCCTCCCACCCGTATTGCTCCCTGACTCTTTTGCCGCGTTGATCAGTGCAGTTTCCATAGTGCTTTCAATGGATCTGCGCAGTTTTGAGAGCTGAAACGCAATTAAAAACACCCAAAATCGCCCTTTTAAAATCAGTGTGGAAAACATGTTGATCCGCAACCGCCCTGGTGTGAATGGGGTCTAACTGGTTAAGCCCCGAAAAACCAACTTAGTGTCACTCATTTCCCCTGTGGGAAACCAAAATCCATGAAACTTCCAGGATAGGTTTGAGAAGCTGAAAACCTAGGTTGTGCAAAGTTTCAAGGCAATTGATTGAGGTTTAGGCACTTTATTACACATTAAGCTACATTATGCCATTTTCACATTAAAGGAGAACTATGGGGTTAGGGCTTTTCCCCATAGTTCTCCTTAGGGTAACAGGAGGACACAAACTAGCGTCCTCCTGTCACCCTAAGCTCAGTATACCGCGAGCTACAGCTCGCGGTATACTGAGACGCTGCAGCTGTAGCTCGCGCTAAACTGAGACGCCGCAGCTGAAGCGGATCCCGACAATTATGTCTGGATCCGCCCAGCTGCGTGAGTGACAGCTGGCTCTGCCTATCTAGAGGCAGAGCCAGCTGTATCCGCCCCCCTCCCCCTCCGATCCGCCAGTCAGCGCTGGAGGATCGGAGCGGGGAGGGGGGAACCCAGCCCCTCCCCTGTCACGGCAGAGAGCCGTGACAGGATCGAGAGGTGAGCGAACGCCGCTATGTGTTCGCTCACTTCTCGCTCTACTCAGCCGACCTGTGACAGTCTCATTGTCGCAGGTCGGCTAGAACTATGAGGAGTGAAAAGCACTCACCTCATAGTTCTCCTTTAAATGTTTTAGGATGTCCCCAAATGTTTTAGGATGTGTTGTGAATTCATACGTTTTTATTGCCCGGAGGGAATTGATGGCAAAATGGCTATCTTCCTCTCCTCTCAATTTGCTATCTATCTTACAATTTGCCCCTCCTACTAGATTGTAAGCTCTCACAAGCAGGCTCTCCTACCTTCCTGTATTTAAATTGTATTATTAACTGTATTGTCTCCCTAAGTTTTGTAAAGCACTGGTGCTATATAAATCCGTTATAATAATAATAAAAATCACTAATGTGGAGGGACAGACTGGAAGCATTTTGGACATGGAACAATGCAAAAAAAATGTTTTCACCCGTTGGTGCTCTTCCAGTTCCAAGACCCACAGCTCCCCTTTTCTTCGTTCTCTATCCCTTCAAAATAGTGTATATCACCTCATATTTGCAGCCCAGCCATGTGAATCTAACCAGATTTCTGCTATTTCCACAAAGTCATACTCATTTTTGGGTAGTAGAAGTTTCAATTCCTCCATTTTGTAAGCCATTTCCCCCACAAAGCACTGTGTGTTAAATTCAGATAATATGGCCCAATTATAACAATGAAAATGTTTAACGTAAAAAATAAGTGTACATATAATACATGATATATAGGTGGTAACAAAGTAAATCCACAACGTGAAACTTTTCAAAAAAAGGTTACCAGTATATCTTATAACAATGTGTCCATATACTATGATAGTGTACTTCGATCTTTTCAAACCAAAATGTTTGTGATCTGCCCAAGTAGAAAAAAAACACAGGTGGATCCAGCTGTCAGATATAGCCACCAACGGTGCTGCTGGATATTGTAACGGCCGCCGCCGTCAGCTATAGCAGGGACGGGTGACGCCGCAGCCAGCCGCTCCTTCTCTCGGGCGCTTGCGTTCCATGGTGGAGTGCACGCTCGTCACTTCCGGTTCGCGGGCCGGGTGCGTTCCACCGTGGAACGCGGAAGTGCGCCGTTGCGTGCCGCGGCTCCTCCTCTCCATAGCCCTATATAAACGCCCAGACGAGACAGCATGGCGTTCCACTATTGAGCCAGAACACCTGTTGTCTCCTGGGACCCTCCATAACCACCAGCCTGTGCCTTCCAGCCACGCACCTGCGGACAGGACTCCCAAAGGACCCCCAGCTCCTTCCATCTACTCCTCCACCACAACCGCAAGTACTCTCTGCATCTGCACACCTGCCATAGATACTGAATGCCATTGTGGACTTGCATATCTTGCTTTACTTCTAGCTGGAGCCTCATTTATAGCCTGTATTGCTTTTGGTGCTCTCTTCCTGACCTATACTCCGTAAACTCCTAAATTTATCTCTGGTGCTTACGGGGAGGGCTTATGAAGGAATAACCCCCTCTGAACCACATATTTGTTATTTTGAGGCTGTGATGCTTGTAACCCTAACTCTCCCTTAAGACTGAGAGTGAAACCAGGGTTCCCGCCTGAGAAGCCTCCGCAGTTGCGATCCACAAACCCCAAACCACTGACAGGCGTGACAGATATTTCTCCAATGTGAAATCTGTGATTACGCCTCAAAATACTCTCCTGCTCACCTTATAAACATGACCATCACTAAAATATTTTAGCATGGTCTAACGTGCTTCCCCTTCTCTCAAGGGTGGTAATGTGTCTCTTCAATAAGATAACGATGCCTCTCAGTTCATCCACACAGTGTATTATCCGGAAGAAAAAGGAATGGCATTTAGCATAATATAATTTTAAAACTTTATTAAATATAAGGACTCCTCGTATGGTCTTTATTATTTAGCCAATTATACAAATTCCACACACTGGAGTATAGCGCTCGCCACACTCCCAGTTAGTGGTTGTTTTTATGCTCTGAAAGCTTCTAGGGGTTGTGTTGATAGACTCCACCTTACGTGTTACATCTTAACAACTTAAAAAAAAATAGATTAAAAACACTCACAAACGACAAAGATTTCATCGCCCATACAATAATCCTTCCTCTTTCTCAAAGTAGTTCCCAGCCGGTATAGGAGATTAACATCAGCCGGAAAGTATAAACACTCCATCCTTTGATTCTCTCGCTGTAAACTCTGTCCTGTCGAGTGTCTTGTAAGTGACGTCAACGTGTAGCCACCCACCAACGCGTATTGTCATGTGATTTCTTCTGGGTTGAGCTCAATTAAATCCCATGACGAAACACTCCTTGGTGGAAGAATATTCATCATTAATTTGCGTGTTATATGACCATTGTATATCTAATGGTCCACCAAATCTGGTGAGTGTGGTATAGGTTGTTCAGCTCGCACACAGATTGGGAGAGGTATCACTTGAAGATAACATTCCAGGATTTACCTGAATTTGTTACTCTCACAGGGTAATTAAAAACTTTTTGAATAAGGTTGACTGTGAATGTAAAAATAAAACAGAAATTTTTAGGCAGAGTAGACAAATATCTTCCCTTGTAAACTTGATGTTATGATCCACTGAGTTGATGTGGTCAGTGAAAGCCTTGTTTCTGAATCCTAACCCAAGTGTCATCTACATATCTGAACCAATGACAAGTGTAATTCCTTTGAAGGTGGTCAGGGCCTTCCTTTCTGCTTCCTCCATTTGCAGGTTCGCCACAATAGGTGAAACTCACAATCCTACGGCATATATTCATGGATATAAGATGTAGCCTCCTGAGTTGCTATATGGCTATGTTTGTTGCCATGGCGACCATAGACTATGAGAGTTAATATAGGAGGTGTTTCGTGATGGGCTTCTTGATCATACCTCTGATGAAGTCGTTGAGACATAACACGTAAGATGGAGTCTATCAATACAATTCCTATAAACGTTCAGAGCATACACACAATCACTAACTAGGAGTGTGGAGAGCGCTATACTGCAGTGCGTGCTGCCTCTTATAGTCTGGGATCTGTATAATTGACTGTTTCTAATAGAGCATTATGCGAGTAGCTACTTTATGTATATTTAATATAAATTTTAAACCAATATTATGCTATATGCCATTCCTTTTTCTTCCGGATATTACACTTTGTGGATGAACTGAGACATTACCTCATTGGAGCGATACATTACCACCCTTGAGAGAAGGGGAAGCACGTTAGACCATGCTAATATATTTTAGTGATGGTCATGTTTTTAAGGTGAACAGGGGAATATTTTGGGTGTGATCACAGATTTCACTTCGGGGGGAATATCCAGCAGCTCCCTTTGTGGTTTCATCTGGCAATTGGATGCACCTGTGCGTTTTTTTTACTTGCGCAGAAGATCACACACATTTTGGTTTCAAGGGATCAAAGGACACTGTCATAGCATTTGAACACATTGTTATACGATACACTGTTAACCCCCTTTTTTTTTTGAGTGTTTCACTTTGTGGCTTCATCACCACTTATAGAACATTATTGTGTTATATGTATACTTATAAGTTAATTAGCTATATTAGAGGGTTTTTTTCTGCACTAAAATACTGACTGCCTATTTTATAAGTTTGTTTTTATGAGTTTCCTAGCACAGAGGGTTATTTATATTTTTTAAACACTCGCAATTGCTATGATAAATTCCCCCCTCTGTGTTTGTCACTGAGTGTACCGTATAGCCCTTGTAAATCTCCTCTCAAGTCTCTGGGTTCTGGGTTCCCCACAGCACTGTGCAGCCTACCCATAGAGATCAGAACAATCTCCGGCTGATGGACATGCAAATAGGAAACATTTATTCTCGTCTTCCTGGGCTTGGGGAACTAACCAGGAGGACATTAACTTGAAATTACAGATTCAGGAAGGTGTTAATTAATTACCAAAAAAGTATTAATATTTTTCTATTTTTTTCCTAGCTTCAGTCTGTAATTACCAAAGTTATAGCATATTTCCAAGACTTCTCAGTCCTTTTTTATGTGGTGAGTAGAGCTTTTTTTATTTCAATTTGCTAGATCACTAAATGTCTTCCTTATAATTAAAAATCTGTATATTGAATGTTTTAGGAAAAATTCCTGCCATTCCTTGATATGTTTCAGAAAGAGAGTGTTCGAGTAGAGGTTTGCAAGTGCATCATGGAGGCTTTTAACAAGTAAGTGCTATGGTATATGGTATACCTATAAGGGGTTTCACAGACCAGATGCTGCTTTTAAGTGTGGGGAAAAAGGCGTTGACTGAGAAAATTCATTGTATGAAGGGGCCCCTTCACATCAGCAATGCCAGGAGATGCGTTGAAAACAATTGCATAAAGGGAGTCCTTCAAAAGCTTAACACAACTAAAAATGGCCATTAACCACTTCAGGACCACCCACCATCAAAAACGTCCTGACCTGAAGTAATTATACCAAGAACACGCTGCTGCAGCAGCAGCCGTGTTCTTTGGTATTGTTTTAAACAGCAGGTGATTGCTGTTAAGATACAAGCGATCCGGCATCTATACAGCTGCCGGATCGCTTGTACAAAGTGGTCGGAATGTGCTCCCCGTCGTCGGCTACCCCGGGCTACGCTGCCCCCCGTGTGGGCCCGGCAACAGCACGGCAGGTGTCCCCTGATAGATCAAAGGGATATCAGCAGGCTTCTAGCCTCTGATCTCTCCTCCTATCACTGGACCTGGAAGTGATGTGTATTATATCACTCCCGATGTCACTGTGCACATTCTCCGGCTCTTAGAGCCAGGTGAAGAAGCTGGTGAATCGGATAACTGCTCCATCAGCTTGTTTGGGTTCCCTAAGTGACATTAGGGGTCTGAAAATTCTAGGGCCATCAATCACTGTTAACACTAGACTGATAAGCAGTAAAAGCTTTTAAAGCGTCGCCTATAGGAAATTTGGGGTATTGTATTTTTTTGCGGTTTCACAGGTAAACTCAATTTTAACCCCTTCACGAACCATGACGGGATAACCCTGTCATGAATCCTGAAGGGGTTAAACAGACTCTATTCAGATGTGCTCTATTCAGATGTGCAGTAGAATCGATTCTGGCTGCTCATCTGCTGCCAGATCGCTTCTGCAACACGGTATAGTGGCATCTCGGGTGTCAGTGGAATCTGGGGAGGAGAGCGGTGAACACCCCCCCCCCGTTCTATGGGACCAGGATTGACGCATATTACATGACTTCCGGTACCTGAGCTGTAATTGCTGGGCTTCAGGAGCGATCTGCACTTCAATAGCTTATTTAGAGTGTAAAGGTGATACTAGGGGTCTTTTGGACCTGTCACCACCAATAAGCTATCACATGGGGGGGGGGGGGGGGGTTTGAAAGTTTAAAAAA
>NW_017307381.1:510137-554918 GCF_000935625.1 Nanorana parkeri
GGGGGGGGGGGGCTTGTAAAATTTAAAAAAAAAGTTTTAATAATATTAAATCAATTAAATGTAAAAATAATAAAATAAACATTTTAAAGTCCCTCAACCCCGCGGGCACATGTGTTGTCTCTTAAACACGTGTCAGGTGCGCCTACGTACGGAAACGATGATTGTGCAACACATGTTTGATATCACCACGCACACCAGAGTGAGAGCAATAATTTTAGGGCCAATATTTATGTGTATCTCTAAACTAATGACCTGTAGGGGCTTTTCAAATGTCGTCTATGGACTTTTTGGGGTACTGAATTCTGTCGCAGTTTCACGGATCCACACAATTTTTAACCTGGGCATGTTGGGGAACTATTTACTCGTTGTAACCTCATGTTTTATATTTTACAAAAAAATTGTTTTATATAGTGTTTTGGGGCACTAAATTGAACTTGAGTGCATTTTTCACAAAATGTTTGTTTGATGTCGTGTAAAATAAAAATTTGCAACTGCCACCATTTTATTTTACAGTCCTAGCCAAAAGTTTTGAGAATGACACAAATATTAATTTTAACAAAGTCTGCTGCTTTAGTGTTTTAAGATCTAATTGTCAGGTGTTACTATGGTATACTGAAGTATAATTACATGCATTTCATAAGTGTCAAAGGCTTTTATTGACAATTATATTAAGTTTATGCAAAGAGTCAATATTTGCAGTGTTGACCCTTCTTATTCAAGACCTCTGCAATTCGCCCTGGCATGCTGTCAATCAACTTCTGGGCCACATCCTGACTGATGACAGCCCATTCTTGCATAATCAATGCTTGGAGTCCGTCAGAATTTGTGGGGGGTTTTTTGTTCACCTGCCTCTTGAGGATTGACCACATGTTGTCATGGGATTAAGGTCTGGGGATTTTCCTGGCCGTGGACCCAAAATGTCAATGTTTTGTTCCTCAAGCCACTTAGTTATCACTTTTGCCTTATGGCAAGGTGCTCAATCATGCTGGAAAAGGCATTGCTCATCACCAAATTGTTCTTGAATGGTTGGGAGAAGTTGCTCTTGGAGGCTTGGAGGATGTTTGTGTACCATTCTTTATTCCTGGCTGTCTTCTTAGGCAAAATTGTGAGTGAGCCCACTCCCTTGGCTGAGAAACAGCCCCACACATGAATGGTCTCAGGATGCTTTACTGTTGGCATGACACACATACTACCATCAATAGCGCTTACCCTTTCTTCTCCAAACAAGGTATTTTCTGGATGCCCCAAACAATCAGAAAGGAGATTCATCAGAGAAAATGACTTTACCCCAGTCCTCAGCAGTCCAATCCCTCTAGCTTTTGCAGAATATATATGTCCTTGATGTTTTTCCAGGAGAGAAGTGGCCCTTTTTGACACCAGGCCATCCTCCAAAAGCCTTCGCCTCACTGTGCGTGCAGATGCACTCGCACCTGCCTGCTGCCGTTCCTGAGCAAGCTCTGCACTGGTGGTGCCCTGATCCCGCAGCTGAAACAACTTTTGGAGGTGGTCCTGGCGCTTGCTGGACTTTTTTGGGCTCCCTGAAGCCTTCTTCACAACAGTTGGACCTCTCTTTTTGAAGTTCTTGATGATCCGATAAATGGTTGATTTAGGTGCAATCTTATTAGCAGCAATTGTGACGGACCCCAGTACTCAGGATGAGTATGTCCGCCGCTGTATTCTTCCTTGCTCAGGAGATATTGCAACCCTCTGATGTTTAGCTCCCGGTTTCCCCAGTCACTAGTCGAGACCCGAGTGTAGGGTAAAACAAACTGATTTATTGAGCAACTGTGCAACCTTTTATACAGAAAGTGATCAGATAAAACTATAATCCCATCACATCCCCCTTCCCCTCCCTGGACATTCTGTCTGCACAACACCACAGGGTTCCACCTGCTAAAGAGCTTCAGACAGCCGTAGCAGGAGCCTGGCCAGAATGTCATTGTCCTGAGCTCCGTCAGATTACAAAGGGAGATAATGGGGGGGGGTTGTGCTGACAGTCTTTTCATAACCAGGTTACACAGCATAACACACTTAACTCATAAAACTGATTACCATGCCGTCACAGCAATATCCTTGCCTGTGAATCCCTTTAGGTGCAAAGCAATGATGACTGCATATGTTTCCTTGCAGGTAACCATGGTTAACAGAGGAAGAACAATGATTTCAAGCACCACCCTGCTTTTAAAACTTCCAGTCTGTTATTCTAACTCAATCAGCCTTGTCCCCGTCAACACTGCCACCTGTGTTAACGTGAGAATCACTGACATGATGTCAGCTGGTCCTTTTGTGGCACGGCTGAAATGCAGTGGAAATGTTTTTTTGGGGATTAAGTTAATTTTCATGGCAAAGAGGGACTGATCTGATCACTCTTCATAACACTCTTCATGAGTATATGCAAATTGCCATCATACAAACTGAAGCAGCAGACTTTGTGAAAATTAATATTTGTCATTCTCATAACTTTTGGCCAGGACTTATAAGGTCTTTGCTTTCAGAAAATATATAATGTTTGGGGATTTTAAGTAATTCTCAGGCCTAAAATGTGGATTATAACTAGGGATGGGCTGTATGTTCAAGTTGAACATGAGTTCGACTCGAACATCGCTAACGAACTAGCGATGTTCGAGTCGAATTCATGTGTTCCCTGAACACACGAACTATAAGGATGTTTGCGGTCTGTACGACCGCTCATCATCCCACAGGGCAATACGCCTTGTGAAGCTCTAATTGGGTAAAGGCTTGCACCTGACCACCAATAAGGGCTCAGTACTCTGTTAGAGCCAGGATTGGACAAAGTCATGATGACTGGGCGCATTACCATCAGAATGGTAAGAATGCCTGAACAGACTGAGGGGTTAACTCCGGTTGCCTGTATGGAAAAGTGGATGTTAGAGGCAAGAGGAAAATAACATTTGTCTCCTATGTTTATGATTGAAAGAGCCTATAGAATTCCTGCACACACTCATGTACATGGGGGGTTAATGTAGAAATTGTTTGTGGGTTTGGTTTTAGTTTTTTTTTTTTTGGGGGGGGTTGTCTGCGTTTTGTGTGTGTTACGTTTTTTTTCTTTTCTCTCAAGTGCCAAATTTCTATTTATTGCTTTTTTTCTCTCTCAAGTACCAGATCCCTATGTGTACTGGGGGGGCTATGTTCAATGGTTGGGAATTGTAGTATATGGTAGTATGCTCTGTATATAAGAACTAAATATAAATGGATAAGCAAAAAATATCAATAATATCTTGGAATGTTAGAGGTTTGGGCAAGAAGACAAAGCGCTGTCCGTTACTATCCAACATTATATCTCACAAGCCGTTAATTATTTGTCTCCAGGAAACGCATTTGATGGGAGATAGTGTTTGATGGCTGGGGCGCAGGTTTTTGCAGTATACAGCTCATGCATGGTACTCTGCATCCTCTAGATGCGTATCTATATTAGTCCGTAAAGGTATAGCTTTCTCATGTATACAAGTATTGTGTGATAAAGAGAGTAGATGTGTATTTTTGCATTGTAAAATATATGACGTAGAATATGTGCTGGAAAATATATATATATATATTCCTCCTCCCTATTCTAATGAGGTCCTCCGGAAGCTGTTATTATTTATTAAGGATAAGTTACCTATTTATGTTATTGTGATGGGGGACTGTAATAATTATATGAATATGGCACTAGATAAGTTCCCGGTAAGTAAGCACTTAGACTCCACTAAAAACACTCCTTTTTAACATTTTTGTAAAGAAATTGGGTTATGGGACATGTGGCGGTTAATGCACCCAGAGGAACACCAATGTACATGTTTTTCAAAGACACATAACACATTATCTAGGATAGATTAAATTGTATGTTCGGTTGATTTAATACCACTAATTAAATCGGTTGAGATACAGCCTAGATCACTTTCAGATCAGATTTCCAAAGGGCAAAGCCCTAGGCTTGATTGGTTTACCACTAGAGATATATAATAAATATGCCTCTTTTCTGCTTCCTGTGTTACTACAAACTTTTGAGGAAGCTTTGGTAATAGGATAATTATCTGAATCAATGTATATGGCTGCAATTATTGTCTTACAAAAAAAGGGGAAGGATGTGCTACTGCCGGAGTCATATAGGCCTATATCTTTTCTGGGATCTGATGATAAGATCTTGGCAAAGGTTCTGGCGAATAGGTTATCTAAGGTTTTACAAAAGGTAATAAACCCGGATCAAAGTGGATTTATGCCTAATAAGTCAGCGGCAGATAATGTGCGATTTGGAATGTGGATGAAAATGGGGATTGTGACATTGGCGTAAACATATGATCAAGGTGTTTTGTGCTCTTTCTAACAATTACAAACAAGTTATTTACTATTGAATGCTCAATTCTATAAATATTTACAATTAAGGCATGCGCTCACGGTACATCCAGGTGTTCGTGAGGTTTGTATTAATGTAAGTATGGTTATAAACTTTTAAATGCAACTGTGACGAGAGGGTTGATTTAAAAAATGTATTAAAATTTATTGCCTGGGGCTCTGAATAAATCTCCTATGTGTGGACCCTCCGGACCCTGCTCGACCTGGGTCATGTAAGCGGATCACACAAGGGAGGGCTGGGGTGGGTCAACATCAGGAGGCTGCGGTGCATGGTCCGCAACCCCTCATACACCCCTCGTGGCAGCTCAGAATCCTATTTAGCTGAAACCCCTGATATGGTGGAGGGGTGACGGGGTTCCGCCTGCAGGTTTGGCCGTACGTGCTGAGCCTACTCTTCTACAATTAATGGAGGCAATCCATGACTGTAAATCATCCCTTGTTGATCTTTCATTACTGAAGCATGATGTACACGGCCTGCGTGAGGGTCACTGATACTTAGGGCAGAATCAACACCTTAGAGGACACAGTCTCTCTTCTTACTAGAGATACCACTATGCTGCAAAGGGAACTTGTGGCCTGCAGAGCTAAGTTGGTTGATCTGGAGAATCGCTTCAGACTTTTCTCTGAAAAGTCTGAAGGATCTCATCCCGAATTGTTCCTACAAGATTAACTGCCTGAAGTTTTTTCCTGATTTTAGACCATCTTCCTCATTCTCCATTGAGAGAGCGCATCTCAAGCCTCCTTCTGCGCCTCCTCCTGGATTTCAGAGAAGGTAGCAGTGCTTTGCGCCTCTCGTTCTACTGGGGAATTCTTCTACAATGTCAATCGTATTTTCATATTTCCTGATTTCTCTGCTGAAGTGCAACGACAGAGGTCGTCATTCCTGGTAATTATAAAAATGCCTCCGCCAAGAAGGTGTTACCTATGCCATGATGTATCCTGCTAAACTCTGTGTGAAGGCTGATGGTAAAATGCACTTCTCTACTCCGGTTGAAGTGTCCAACTGGATGGATGGCAAAGGTCTTCCTCAACGGAGGCACCACTGCAATGATGACCGTTGAACTGCCTGACTGGGGGTTGCCTCTTTCTCCTTTAAGTGCCCCTTTCTTAATTGAGCACTATTCTGGTTGCCTTATCTGTTCACCCTGCTGTCCTATTATAACCTTGTGCTGTTTTTTTATGCATTATTGCATTTCCTTACAGACCTGTGCGGATATAGTACATTTCTTGCTGGGTTATATTTATCTCCTAACCGGGAGTGTGCATTTATTATGCACTCTATCTGATGGAGATCTGGGTTTGTTTAATGGCCATTTCCACCTTTGCAAGTGATTTGTGTTTTTTGTGGTAATGTAGAAGTGCAGTGATGATGCATGTGTGTGCATTGTCAGGAGTCACAGTGCTGTTTTTCATAGTTTTTTTGAAAGGACTCTTTCGCAGGTCAGAGTCCTAGAAATTCAAAATTACCTCCACAGGATCTTCAATCTGTCTCTACTGAGGGTCTGGTTTTTATCTGTAAACTGCAATCAGCTGATTCCTCTCTGCTCTGTTGACCCCTCCCCCCTCCTCATGAATGAGCACACACTCAGCTCTGAGGAGAGAGCAGAGAGGAGAACTCCCAATGAGTCATCACATCTCCTTATAGCTCTGTGTGTTTGAGGACGATCTCCTGCACTTGTTGTGTCTCCAGACCTTCTCTCTGTCACTGTGTTCTTTGTGTTTCTCTCTGCTCTCTCCCTCTCCAGGGCCAGATTTACTCTCTGCTGGCCCAAGTCCAGGTTCCTCAATGTGCCCCCTTCCCCCCCACCATTCTTGTCATTTACTGATGACTGTTAGAACAGATAAAAATACATGGGGGGGGGAGCCGCAGTCTGAAGGAGCTCCGCAACACCCGATCCCCTACGAGCTACTATCAGCAAACGAACTCACGAGCGATTATCAGCAAACAAACTCACCCAACACACACCACGGAATCACCGCTTTAACTCCCTGACCCCTAGTGCCAATCGGGGCCACGTTATGAGGCATAGCAAGTGGCAGAAGGACGCGAGGAAACAACAGACACCAAGACGCGGCATACCCAAGATGGCGACCACACGTGCCACTTCTGCTGTAACCGCGTCTCCACTGCTTCTCCAGGACTCCCACGACTCGTCCTCCCTGGATAGCCTCCCCCTTACACAGGGAGATGACCTGGACGATGCGAGAGACACAGCCCTGCTGAAAAACTTCCAGACCATGTTGCACACCGAACTACAGGCAGTCTCTGAGAAGCTGACTGAGACTCTCACTAGGGAACTCAGAGACATTAGCGCCAGGACGGACCAGATCGAAAAGAAGATGGACGATGTGGTTGCAGTAATCGAGTCCCACGAACAGGACCTCGATACTGTGAATGCAGACCTCATAGCCCTCATGGATAAGGTCGAGGACATGGAGAACAGGGCCCGTCGCGGCAACCTCCGCTTCCGAGGCCTGCCAGAATCTATAGTGGACATACAATCAACCATTACGACGCTCATACAAGAACTGATCCCAGCGATACCAATCGATCGCCTGGAGTTCGATCACATACATAGGGCACTAGCCCCCAAGCGACAAGATGGCCCCCCGAGGGATATAATCGTTAAGTTTACGTACTACCGTACCAAGGAAGAAGTACTGCGCTCTGCTAGAGGTCGGAGGGAACTCCGCTTCCAGGGGCATGAGATCCAGGTATTTGCAGACCTATCGACCTATACAACGCCGCCGGGCCCTGCAGCCATTCCTGGAAGCTTTGCTCAACCATGATGTTGCATACAGGTGGGGATTCCCATTTAAACTGCTATTCACATTTAAGGGCAAATCCTACTCCATCACCACCCCCAACGAACTGAGGAAAATACTTCAGGAACTGACACTGCTCCCACCATCGCAGAAGACCGGCTCGCAGGCCGCAAGCAGTCCCCGTCCGGTACCCCTGAGTCCACTATGGGAAAGGAAGCAACAATCCCACGCGAACTGTCCGCGGAGGTTGAGAATGGCACCGACTCCCTCTGACCCTACTTTAGGTTTTGACCCGCCTAACCAGCCAACACCTTAGCCGTGAAGTCTACCACCACTGTTAACTCAGTTGCATACGGTATAACCGTATTCCTTCACTTGCCTTACCTTAAACTTGCACTTCGGGTTGTTCAAGGTGGGAGCCGTTGCCCCTAACCTGTTAAAGCTGACCTGTTGCAAACCTGCTAAGTTTGCCTCCCAATACCTACGGTCGGTCATATACTCTCCGGTGTGTTTAATGCAAGTTTAAGCAAGAATTACACAAGTTTTATATATTGTTATCTATACTGCGGCTCTTATGAGGGACCGGGTGCCTTCACCCCCCCTCCATGAGACCCACGGGAGAGGAGATGGCTTGGTCCACCTCTTCCCCCGTTACACTTGTCCTTAAGGACAGTTACATTTTTTGTTTGTTTTGTTATGTTTACTGTTCCCTGTATGGGAAACCTAGTTCCATTTTTCCCCCTAACTTTTCTTCTTCCCTCCTTGACCCATTGGTGGATTGGAATGCACACTCTCAATCCCTCACCCTCTGGTTGTACGTGAGTCTCCCTACACGCGAGGTGATTGCTCGCAGTGGAGTACAATACTCTTCTGAAGGATCTAGTCCTCATGGCTGTTGATTTTACTGTACTCTCCCATAACGTCCAGGGTCTGAATTCCCCTCACAAACAAAATAAGGCATTTTCCTACTATTCATCATGTCATGCGGACATAGTATGTTTGCAGGAGACTAGGTTCTCCGCATCTTCCTGCCCCAAATACCTACACAAAAACGTCCCTATTTTTTATAATGCAACCTTTACTGAAAAGAAAAGAGGCGTGCTGATTGCGCTACGTAAGAGTCTGCCGTTTGTTTGTGATAAGCAAATTACAGACCCTACAGGATGTTATGTGATTTTGGTGGGAACTTTATATGATGTAGATGTAACTATTGTGTCTTATTACTGTCCGAATACCCATTAGCTTTGATTCCTGACTCACCTGCTCGGGGTCGTATCCCACCATTTGAAGGGAATATTGCTCCTAGCAGGAGACACTAACCTGGTACTTCACACTTTTAATGATAGAACTAAATCAACCACCTACACTAGCCCACCCCCATCACTGCCACTGGATAACTCCTCCCTCCTCACACTATTGAATGATCACCACCTGGTAGATGTATGGAGAGAACTAAACCCGACCACTAAGGACTATACGTTCTTCTCTAACCCCCATCATTCCTTCTGTAGGATAGACCACGTATTCACCTAGCAAAGCACCCTAAACACATTCATTTCTGCTCGCATCAAGGCAGTACCATGGTCGGATCACGCCGCAACGCAGTGAGATTCCACCTAGCAGCAGGTACCCGGCAACAGTACTTATTCTGCGTGAATGAAAATTCGTTGACCTCTGGGGATCTTTTGCAACAGGTCGAGTCGCATGCCCGTCAATACTTCGCTCTGAACACTGGCACAGTGGACTCCCCAGTAATTCTTTGGGAGGCCCATAAGGTTACTATTAGAGGCCACTTAATGGAAATGGCTTCCCGTAGGAAAAAGGACAGAAATAGTAGGGTAAAAGAATTATACACCACGCTTGAGGAGCTCGATAGACAATTGAAGGCTAAATTTGATAAACAACTGTTAGCACGCCTCAACACGATCAAAACTGAACTGAACCTCCTGTTAGACAAACAAACAGAGAAGCTTATCAGGTGATCCAAACATAAGCTCTTCACCAGATCTAACAAACCCGGCGCTATGCTAGCCCATAAACTGAACGCACTACCCCTGAGGAACCCCCCCATTAAACTCCGAACTGCTCAGGGACACATTACTGCAAACCCTGACAGGATCGTCGACTCCTTTCATGAAAATTTGACGAATCTTTACTCCTCCTCAGGCTCGTTCTGCAAGGAGCAAGCGGATGCCGTATTTAAAGACCTTACTCTCCCGTTGGTGTCCCAGGAATCCCTTGATTCCCTGCATTCAGCTATAACGGAGGAGGAGGTAATGTTTGCCATAAGATCCCTCAAAACATCTAAGGCCCCAGGCCCTGATGGCTTCTCTGCCCTATATTATAAATTAGCACACATCCTGGCCCCAAGACTAACTGACATGTTTAACTCCTTAAGCAATGGTGATTCGTTACACCCCTCATCCTTACTAGCATATATTTCTTTGGTCCCTAAACCAGATAAAGACCACCTGTACCCTAATAATCATCGTCCAATATCTCTTTTAAATGTGGACATTAAAATACTCACGAAAATATTGACTAACCGATTTAATGCTTTCCTGCCCACAATAATCCATAGAGACCAGGTGGGCTTTATCCCCTCCAGACAAGCGGGAGATAACATTAGAAAAAATATTCATCTTGTGCATGTGCTCAAAACCAGGAATGTTCCCGTCCTCTTACTGTCCCTGGACATTCAGCGGGCATTCGACTCGATCTCCTGGGACTATCTGTGTTATATATTAGTTAAATGGCCCACATCAAGTATCTGGGTCGTGTATCTAACCCTGTTACCATAGAGAGGGGCACTCGTCAGGGCTGCTCTCACATTGGCTTCTGTGTATCTTCCACCCCCTCCTGATACTGATCTCTTGCGTACCATTACTCTTGCAGCATTATGTATGTCCTCGGCCCCCCTGCTGCTAATGGGGGACTTTAATTCCGACCCTGATCCTGTTTCGAACCGCTTGGGGGGATCGGGGCACCCATTTCCTGGCTTCTCTATTTGGATCAACAGTTTTGGGTTTATTGATATGTGGAGCTGGACATATCCGGATTCTAACGTTTACTCCTGTCAGTCTGCTACACATAGGACCCTTTCTAGAATTGATTTAGCATTTGGTACCCCTACTATCATTCCTTGGTTACGTGATATACTGTAGTTTACCTTCCGAGAGGTGTTTTAGATCACGCTCCTTTGCTACTTGATCTCTGCTGGGGTAATTCCTTTTCCACCTATGTGTGGGGAATGAATTCCACCTGGTTGTCTGTAGCATCGGTGGCAGACACCTACGTATGAGCTTTTGGTCACTAATGGGATGATAATGTCTCTGCCTTCCTCTTCCCTTAAGTGGGAAGCCTTTAAGCCCACGCTTAAAGGGTCTTTTATGGCTACCACGGGTGCTGCTCGCAGGCTTAAGGAGGAATCCACCATTGCCCTTGAACGAGCTGTGGGTGTGGCGGAAGTTACCTATGTTTCTGACACTTCTACTGTAGCCTATAGAGACTGGATGGACAAAAAAGAAAATGTATACTCAGCAGAAAATATCTGAATTTGGCAATAAGGCGGGCAAACTTCTTGCATATTTTACAAGACCTGAATATAACCCTACTTCCATTCCCCGTATTTCCTCCACGGGACGTGTTGTCACTGCTTCTCAGGATATCATGAAGGCCTTTTTATCCTTCTATGGGGATGTTTACACCTCCAGAGCCACATAGAATGATGACTTGGAATCGTATCTGTCTCGCGTTTCCCTGCCATGCTTGTCCTCTCGGGCTACGGAAGAGTTAGACTTACCACTTACTACTGATGACATAGAAGCGGTGCTTCTCCAGTTCCCTGACAAGAAATCTCCAGGCCTAGATGGGTTTCCGGTTGAATGGTACGTTGCTTATGGCGGGGAGTTGGGTCCGTGTCTGCTGGAGGTTTGTAATGAGGCATTTGATGTGGGCATTCTTCCTCCCTCTATGTGTGAGGCCCTTATAGTTCTGCTTTTGAAGCCCGGTAAGGACCCTACTAAATGTGATTCCTATCGCCCTAGCTCCCTGATCAATGTTGATGCCAAGATTTCAGCTAAGATCCTATTAATGCATATTAATAAACACATCTTGTCTTTGATCAAAAGTGATCGGGCAGGTTTTATGCCGGGCCACTCAACCAGAATGAACATTCGTAGACTATTTATTAACCTTCAATTCTCCCATCCCACTGTGGAAGGTAGGGCCTTGATCTCACTTGATTCGCATAAGGCTTTTGATAGCGTTGAATGGTCATATTTATTGAAGGTACTACACCTTTTTGGGTTCGGTCCTCGTATGATACAATGGGTTAAGATTCTTTATAATTCCCCGCTGGCTAGATTGCAGGTTAATTAGGATGTTTCTTCTCCCTTTAGCATCTCTAGGGGGACTAGACAGGGTTGTCCCCTTTCACCTATCCTGTTTGCTCTGGCGATTGAACCATTGGGGGCCCTGATAAGGCAATCCACTTCATTATGTGGCTTGTCGGTACGCGGACTGGAGGAATGTGTATACTTGTATGTGGATGATACCCTGATTTACTTATCTGACCGCAATGCTCACCTACTTCAATTACTGGAGACATTCAGGTACTATTCTGGCATTAAAGTTAATTGGGACAAGTCTGTTCTTTTTCCCTTGGATGACAAAACATTGGCACATGCCCACCCCACATCCATACTGAAAGTGGCCCACAAATTCAACTATTTAGGAATGAAGGTTCCGCTCCCTCTCTCCTCTTATATTGATAATAATTTAGTTCCCGTGATCAAATCCCTTCAATTAAAAACGAAACAGTGGGAAGATTTACCCTTAGATCTTATGGGAATGGTCAATATTATTAAGATGATGTTTTGCCTAAACTTTTATATATTACGACTAGCTCTCCTGATCCTGTAGCTGTGGGTGACATCCCACTGAGATATTTTCGTAAAATAGATTCTATTCTATCTATTTTTATGTCGGGGACGTACTCTTCGCGTGGCTCTGGAGGTGTTACAGCTTCCGTGTTCTCTTGCAGGTTTGGCCTTTCCCAATCTTCATGTGTATTATTTGGCCACCCAGCTGGTGGTGATCCACGATTGGCTACTCCCTCAAGTGGGAAAGGCACGTAGAGCGACTGAGGCTACCATACTTACGTCTTTTGAATCTCTCCAAAATGTTATCTATAGGAGTGTTTCTGGGTTACATTCAGGTACTGCCCTTATTTCTGTGACACTTTGTATCCTTAAATATGTCATAAGTTGGCTGTCTGTGGATATTTGGTCCCACTCCCCATACTCACCTCTCTGGGGTAAATCCTTCCTTTCCGGAGCTGCAGTGCCTGCCATCGGCTGCCTTCTGGTCCTCGAAGGAAATCAAATCCCTCTCTCCTTTACCTGGTTAGTTCTTGATTGACATGGCTAGAGGTTGTTTGAAGTCTATTTTCTATACTTATCTCTTTATGTCACAATACCTATCCTATATTAATCTTCCCATGTCATCCGGCCCACTATAATCAAGTGTTTCTTTTTTCATTAGGTTCCCTCTGCAGTACTAGTTGAGCATGATGTATACTGTATCAAGTGCTGTACCAATTGCTTCTGTACATCTTAGGTTCCTACACCTCCAACACTCATTTTTTTTTCTTTTATGTTTTTCTAATAAAAATGTATATGAGAAAAGAGACTGTCAGTCTTTGACTATATCCTCTCCAGAAACTATCTATCATCAGTCTACAGGAGACTCGTAAAACTGCTGACTCTTGTAAACATGCTAAACAGTGCTTTTGCCAACAAGCCTTTTATTCCTATTATTCTGCATACGTCTGTGCTGTAACAATATTTGTACATAGGAACGCTCCCTTCTCCTGTAGACAGATTAAAATAGGCAAAGCTTGTCGTTTTGTGTTCCTCTTCTATCGATTGGCATGGATTCCATTTTTGCTAATATTTTGATACCTTCCCCATACCCCCATGATGCAGTTACAAAATTGGCTCGCTTTATGCTTGATAAACTTTCTGTTTCTTTATCTGTGGGTGACTTCAAATTTCCGGCTAGCGACCCCGTCCATATACCAACACCCACCGCATTTAATAAACTGTGCTCAGAATTATTATTTTTTAAAGATGCTGTTTATTAAATTTTATATAATTACATACAACAAACAATAAAATGCAAGAAAAAGAAAATTACACCAAACAAGTCTGTGTGTGCCTCTCATTTAACTAAAATACCATGTCTAAAGTGTATGCAGTAACATATGAGTATGTTATAAAGAAGTCAGGGTAGCAGTGATATTGAAGTAGATGAAATTCAGGGTCCCCATACATGCTCAAAGAACTGGGGTCTACCTTGTTGTTCATACGTAATTTTATTAACCAGGATAATCTGATAAATCTCTTGCATTCACTCAAGGTAGAATGTGAGGGCATATTTCACATCATGAGAATTAAGTTTTTGGCATGAAAGAAAAGGATTCTGAAAACTTGTTTGTTATAAGAATCCAGAAGCAGGTCCTCCACCAACCTGAGCAGGCACACTGTGGGATAGCAAATATTGGGCAGGCCCAGACTCGATTCCAAAAATGCTGTGACTTCTGACCAATAGTTGCAGATCACCCTACAAGAGTGGGAAAAAAAAATCTGTATAATTTTACCTCTAGAGGTTAAAGAAGACATATTTGTCTGTAAATTCTGACCAATCATGGGGATCCAGTTGAGAGATCAACGCCTGCCACTTTCGCTTACCTTTTTGAAAGCAGGGAGTCTCAAAACTACACAATTCGGCATGGTAGGTAGAAATCAACTTAGCAGGGAGCTCTCTATGCAGGAACTTTTCCGGTGATAACTAGGACAATGTTAATGAAGTGCCACCAAGCTGGGCCCTAACCGCATGGATTATTTGTATGTAGGCCAGAAATTTAGTAGGGAACATTCCCAAATCTTCCTGCAAACTGGAGAATGTTACCAAAGTGCCATCTTTAAATAAATAACATAAGGATTTGATACCCAGGGAGGATCAGTACCCAGCAGCAGAGAGATGGAAGAACTCCTGAAAGGAGGGGTTTCCCCACAATGGCAGGTGGGGAGAGCAAGACCAATTTTCATTACAAATTGCTTTAAGGACATACCTGAGTAATATGAATAATAAAAAAAAAATCATGATAGTACCAGGCTGCGATTTGGGCAGTCTTCTATACACTGCATTGCAAAGAAGCTCTGAAGCACTAACAGTGGCAGATTCTGTAGCCTTACAGATGTTACCAACATTATGGATCATGCATTATAACCAACTTTGGAAAGACCATACCCACCATCTGTTGAGTAACTTGCAATGTTTCAAGAGCCACTCTAGTTTTATGGTGTTGTCACAGGAAGGACAACAATATCTAAAATGACTCCTAGGGACAGAGATAGTTAGCAAATGCAGTATATACAGGTTTTTGGTAGGAAATGATCTTAAGGATGTAAAAGCCATAAGGTCCTGTGGCAAATTTATCCTCTGCCTGCCTGAAGGCATGAACAACCAGAAGGAGAGTATTAGTAATATAAGACTTAATCAATTAAGGTATTTGATATATTTTCCTTTTGCATTGGGCAAAGGGGTATGCATGCATCTTCACATATCACCATTTATAGTAAGTTTGGCTCAGGCTGCTGGACCTTGGGTATTTCTTCATACGTGGTTTCACACATACATGTTAGATTGGTGCGAACTGGGTAGGTCACCAGACCACAGGTGTGAAAGGGTACACTCGGGTTGTTAGGTTATGCTGTGATGGATGTGGTATGAGTGTGACGCAGGCTTTTGGATACTGCATAGCATGCAAGACAGTTTACATGCGTGTTTGTTTTGGTAAAGTTTGGTTCAGGCCGCTGGACTATAGGGGTGTGCGTGTCTGCATACATGCATAGTTTCCCCTGTGTGCATTGTATGATTGGAATTCGGTTCAGACCTGGGCCATGAGTATGTAGGTATGTGTGGGTTCACATGCACATTCATGACTATAGGTTTGGTTCAGGCCGCTGGACTTTAGAAGTGCGTGGGCATTTATGCAGAGTTTCACCGGTTATAATTTATGGATTGAAACCAGTTCAGGCACTGAATCATGCGTATGTAGGTGTGTGTACATTCTCATGCACGTTCATGACTAGAGAAGTTTGTTCAGGCCGCTGGACTGCATGCACATATACATGGGTGGTCAGATATTCTTGCACACATGGTTGATCCGGATAAGTTTGGTTCAGGCCGCTGGACTATATACACATATTCACATTTGTATTCATAGGTATTCTCACACACGTGAGTGATCCGGAAAAGTTTGGTTCAGGCCGCTGGACTATTTTTCAGGGCTTGCAGTCGGCCCAAATCATGTGTGCATCATTTCAGTCCATTTTTCACGACTACCAATGTTTTTGAACCATTGGTATAACGGAGTTTGAGGATTAAGGCTGGTATAATTTAGAATCCTCAGGCTCAGTCACCTTGCCATACGTTGCAGTCGCAACATACTGACTAATAATTATTTCAATAAGGGAGGGGTCATTTGGTTCAATGGGTAACATTGGATACTGGTTTAGCATTTCATTAAAAAAAGGGGGGAGGGGTGGTTATTATTACTCTTATTAATTTCATGTGATTGCAGCATTAAGGTAGGAATGTTGCACGTACCTGACATTGAGGACTTTGCATCTCTCCCTGCAACTCCTGCTAGAGCAGTGGTTCTCAACCTTTCTAGGGCCAGGACCCTTTGGTAACATTTGCCAAGTTGTGGTGACCCCCAAAAGGTAACATTTAGGGATGACGTGGCAGCTGCTGCAGCGACATTTGGCGGTGTGGCGGGAGAACTGACACTGCTGCGCTAGGAGAGGGCTGAGGAGGACTGTCACCTAGCACAGTAGAAATCACACAACGACCCACAGGTTAAGAACCGCTGGCAGAATTAAAAAAAAAACACTATAGGAATGCATAGCTAGATTCCTATTGGCTATTTCACTTTGCAATAGCCAATAAGCTATTGCACCTGCCCTCTGCTGCTGTCAATCACTAGAAGAGGACCTAATGGATAACTAAAGTCCCCCTCTGCTGATTGGCAGCAGCAGAGGGTGGGTGCAATAGCTTCTTTGCTATTGCAAAGTGAAATAGCCAATAGGAATCTAGCTATGCATTCCTATGGTGTTTTTTTTTTCCTGACTTACGGCGGCCCCGAATGTCAGAAACAAATATTCAGGAAAAGTTTACTCTGCTCGATCGAGCAGAGTAAACCTTTCCGGGAGAAAGTGTCTCTCTCCTGGGCGGCTGGGAGCCGTTATCTAATAGCGGGAGACTCCCGGGCAACCCCTGGCAAATTGTCATTCGACCCCCGACGGGGTTGCGACCCACAGGTTGAGAACCGCTGTGACTAGACTATCGGAGCAGGGAAGCATTCCTTCCCTAAGATCTTGGACTATACACAAGCTCATTGTGGAACTGCAATACAGGGGCATACCTTTCCCGGCTACTGCCAGGAAGGCTGAACTTTTCAAATTATTGTTTCCTACAGCACCGGCCAGTACCAATGTTGAACAGGTTTCTTTGCAAACGCTCGCTTCTTCACTGACGCAGTTGCATGCATCCCTAAATGTCATCTCCACGTCACTCCACGATCTGCAAAGCAGGACTGACACCCTAGAGAAGCAGGCTACTCCTGTTCCTGCTGTTGTTGGCCAGCACGTGACTAGCTTACCTCAGGGTCTTCCTGGTACATCCGGTACTCAGATTCTAATCTGCTAATCTGAGGAAGGATATCTTAGAGGGGAAGGACGTAAATTTAGCGTTGCTTCTCATAGTGGCTCATGACGTAGCCGATAATAAATCATATGCTTCTGGGGAGGTGTCCGTAATTTTGAAGGCCAGGGATCCCAAGCTGAATCGTAAGCTTTATATTCCAAAATTTGCTCTGGCGTTTGGGATTTATAGGGATGTTCTTTGTTCTGCTAGTCCACAGAGGAGGGAAGAGTTAGACTCTTATCTTCACTTGGTGGTAGATTTGGGGTACAAATACAGAGGATTTGCGTTTTTTACATCTATCATCGTGCGTTCTCTGCAAAAGCATAGGCAGCCTTCGCTCAATTTCAATTTGTCACGAATTGGGGAAAAGTCAATACTGAGCTTTTTTGTAGACATTTCGCAGGTCTCGAGTCCCCAGTCTGTTTGTTGTGCCAATCATCGTCTCATATGGCAAATTGTTGCCCTTATCCCGGGCCCTCTGAGTTATCCCCCTCAGTTAAAACATTATCTCTTCTACTTACACCTTCTACCTCAGCTCCAGTTCAGGTAGAGAAGTTAGGCAGACCCATACAATGCTTTGGCAAGGCTCAAATCTGCAACAATTTTAACTATAAGTCATGCAATTATCCTCACTGTCGATTATTGCACGTATGTTCAATTTGCTTTAGAGCACATACTAAAGTTAGTTGCTCTATTAGAACATCCCAACCTCTTTGACAAGGACGCATAAATGTAAAGGCATTAACAATATATCTTCAAGATTATCCGGATCCCGAGTTAGCAACCTTTCTATCGGAAGGTTTCAATGGGGGTTTCCATACTGGGTTCATTACCTTACCGCAAACAACCTATGAGTGCGGGAATTTGAGATCATCTTTGGCTGACCCTGATATGGTGAACATACTCTTACAAAAGAAATTGGAGAAAGGTTTCATAATTGGGCCTTTTGTCAGGCCACCATTTGCTATGTGGTGAGTGAGCCCCATCGGGCTGTTGCGTGGCAAATTTAACAATAAATTCAGATTAATTTACAATTTGTCCGCCCCTCATTAAACACACCTTCCTAGTTTGAATGCGTTAATTCCATCAGAAGAATGTTCATTAAAGTATGCGGCAGTTGACCAGGAGATACAGTACATTTTTTCAGCATATGATTTTTATTGGTGTACAAAAGTACAAATATATAGATCCCGGCATACGGGTGTATAGAAAACATTTGCATATCAGAAAATGAATAACAATGAATAACAAAAACACATTGACCCTCGGGTCCATGAACTAGAAGCTAGAAACCAACACACTCGTATTGCGAGGGCCACAGTGTCCCTAAATTGACACTGTACGAAATGGAATTGCACGAAATGGAATTCCTGCCCAAGGAGCACATCTTGGTATAGGTGGTATCTCAAGACATAAATTGGAGGCATATTCTAACAAAACAGCATCTCACCACTAATGTATGCACTGCAGAGGATCGAGGATGAAATGAGGTGAGACAAGTGCAACACGTGAAACACTCATGGCAGCTCATATAACATCCAAAAGACCCGGCTAATTTTGTCTCTAGGTACCATTTTGTGTACTGGAACAATACCATTATGTCCTTCAATAGTTCGGGCGTTAACTCAGCCAGAAGAAATGTGGACCACCTGTTAAACATTTTTGCGGTATGTTCCTGGGTGAGCTGGGCCTCTAATTTGTCCAAAGTCATCAGTTTGACTTTGGACAAATTAGGTGATGGAATGCGCCAATGACTTGTTGATAAGTGTAATTACCCCAGCAGATTTCCCTGCGGCTGGAGCACCAATGGCCGTGCCCACCCAGGATTGTCGCATGCGTGAAATATCCGGCTCTTTAAGGTGGGTTTCTTGAAGAAGGGCGATGTCCACCTTCTTCTTTTGTAGATGACGTAGAATCTGGCATCGTTTATTAGGGGATCTCAGCCCCTTAACATTCCAGGAAACAATGTTCAGGGTGGGTCCCATAACAACCACAGTGAGGTGTAGTGGATATCTAGAGACAATTGTTGGACAGCATGGGGGGGCTCTCTCGGGCGTCCCAGTATTCCCGAAGAGGCCCTGTAGCACAAGTGGATGTGCCTTTTGAGGTGTATAGGGAATAATGGGTGATCCATCGGGCAGGGGGGCAATATCCCCACGCCAAGGGGGCAGTAGATGAAGATTAAGGAGATGTACTCCATGAGTGTGTTGGTGAAAAAGAACACAAAACAGGAACACAAAAAAAGAAACGTCCATGGTATGTGACTACCTTTTTTCCTGATGCGAGCGGTTTGAGACTGACCACACGTGAGAGCAGGCCGTTCCTCACGGGGTTGCGTCAGCGTAGTAGTATTCAATGAACCTGTGGATCGCGCCATCCTGCCATCCAGAAAGGGCAAAAACTGTCTTTCCTGGAGAAACTTGAATAACACCGGAAGAGTAGAGAAAAAAAAACAAAGTAACAAAGTAGAAGTAAAGTACCTGCAGAAGATCAGCACCCAGGCCCGGAACTTCCGCGCCGCAGCAGCACCAATCCCCTCCATGATTATGCCAAACCCCCTCTAGGGCTCTCAGGCCTTCTTCTTCCAGGGAGGGCTTTTGGAAGGGGATGAGGAAGAGGTGTTCCCCCATGAATCAAGGAACCTTTGGGCTTGCGTTGCAGAGGTGAAACGCCATGCTTTCCCATCCTCCGTGGAGAAGCGGAGCACTGCCGGATATTGCAGAGCGAATTTTATGCGGTGCCTAACCAGTGATTGACATACCTTCATGGAATGATCTCCTCAGTTTAGATGTTTCCATATAGTAATCCGCAAAAAGTAGTAGCTTTAAGCCATCCACCACCAGGCTGCGCTGAGTGCGGTAGGTTTGAAAAATATTTTGTTTGTCGTAGTAGTCAAGGTAGCGTACTAACACTGGTCTCGGTTTGGCGTCATCTCTAGGGGGTCCCAACCTGTGTGCCCTTTCAACCTTGCATGTAGCAGATAGGCCCAAGGCTTTGGGTATAGCGGCAGCGCAAAACACCCTCAGATTAACGGGTTTCACAGATTCTGGGATGTCAATGACCCCCAGGTTATTGCGTCTGGAGCGATTTTCTAAATCGTCTACCTTATCTTGCAAGGTGTGTATGCGTTTGGCCATGTCAACGTATGCACGATGAGAATCTGCAGTGTCATCCTCCACATTACTAATGCGTTGTTCCATGGCATTGATGCGTGTATTGTGCGCTTCCATGGCCGCATTTAACTTGCCCAAGTGCAGCTGTAGAGTGTCCGCAATGATTCTAGCAATATTAGCCTTAAGGTTTTTGGTCACCTCTGAAGCGATCAACTTATAGTCAATGATAGAGGTATCAGGCACTGAAGAGTCTGTCTCACCCTCTCCCATACCTGTGTCCTCCTCATGCTGCAGTTCGTCAGCGACCATCTTGGATCCTTCCCCTCCGTCTTTTGCTCAAGCTTTACATTGGATTGTGGAGCATCATGCTCATTCCCAGAAGGTTTTGCATTATTTAGATGATATTTTTTTTTTCCTCAGAGTCCCCCTCTGTTGCCCCATGGGATCTGGATGTATTATTGCAGACATTCAATGTACTTGAACGTTCCTATAGCTTCACATAAAGTGGAAGGTCCGGCGAAGGTTATTACCTTCCTGGGTATCACTTTGGACACGGTATCCATGCAGGCTAGCTTACCGCAGGACAAACCCATTAGGATTAGAGAGGTGTTGCACGCCCTCATTTTGTCTCCAGTATGTACCAGAAGAGATTTACAGTCGTTGTTAGGTATGTTGAATTTCACTATGAAAGTTATTCCTCAAGGTTGGTCCTTTATTTCAAGGTTGTATGCCTTTTTGCCAACAGTCTCCGATTTAGATGCTCAAATTCACATTGACGTAACAGGACGGGCTGACCTGGTTATGTGGGACGAGTTCTTGCAACATTGGAATGGGATTTCCATGTTTGTCCTTCAAGCTTCTGCATCATCCCCGCAGGTAGTTACTGATGCAGCGCTATTTTTGGCACTCATTGGTTTGCTAGCACTTGGCCAGAGGAGCTTCATTTTCTGAAACCTCCGCTTTATTCGAAATTTATCCCATAGTGGCAGCAGCTATCAATTGGGGCCCATTGTGGACAGGTCACACGGTGACTTTCTGCACAGATAATCCAGCTGCCGCAGATATTGTAAATAAAAGGAGGTCTAAGTCACTTTTGATTGTCTTTTCTTCGGAGTTTAATATGGCAGTCACTACAGTATAAGTTTAACATCACTTGCTCTTTCCTTCCTGGTAGATGTAATGTAGCAGCTGACACTTTATCACGTTTAAAAATGCATGTTTCTTCCAACAGATGCCAGATGCAGACGCATACCCTTCAACGGTACCACCTTTCCATCAGCTTCTCTGGGACTAACTAGACACCAGTGTAACGCTGCTAAGCTTATTAATAATTCTCTGTCGGACAATACTCGCAAAGCGTATACTGGGGCTTGGCATCTTTTTGGCAAATTCCAGGCCAAATATAATACTCAAGATCCAGGTAGTATTGCGTGTATTTTGGCCTTTATTGCATATTGCCACACTGACCTTAAGCTGGCTTAGACCACGATAAGATTGTATTTGTCAGGTGTGCAACATTTTCGTCTATTAAGTTACCCAGATAGGCCATCTCTATTTTCTGCCCATCCGGTAAGAGCGATACTAAAAGGCATTCAGAAAAGCCCATGTTGCAGCACCACCTACCAGAGTAACTATCTCGAGTCATATGTTCCGGGCTATGTCAGAATTATTGGATAAGGAGCCGTTTGGTTCATTAGAGAGTATGGTATTAAAAGCGGCAATTTATCTTGCCGTTTACGGGTACTTGAGGTGAGGTGAGTTTACGCGTGTCAATAACAAATCAAACGTGGTGTTAAAAAAGCATTTGGTTAGACATCCTAGTCATTATACCCTTCTGCTGAGGCGCTGTAAAACCAACCAAGTCGGTAATCCCGCAGAGGTAACATATTTTCCCTCAGGTAATTCTTGGTGCCCGGTCACCATACTGGACGATTTGTTTTCCAGGTTGGCCCAGCTGTCAGACGAGAGTCTGTTATTGCCTTTCCCTTGCAATCCTTTATCGTTCAGTAAGTTCATAGTTCATGTGCGGGTGCTCCTCGGCCGCATCCAGGCATGGAGTTTCGGTGCATGTGATCAAACGATTGGGTAGATGAAATTCAGCTTGCTTCAGCAAATATATGCCTAACCCTCAGGTAGAAATAGCAGAAGCTTTTTCTAAGTTGGCCAAGTGATGTATTAAGGTTTCAATAAACTTGTTTTTGACCCTTATTTGGCATTACTGACCACCAAGATCATGGCACACATCAGGTTGTATTTGGTAGGATGGCGAACGCTTTGGGGTCATGTGAGACTCTGACCACAAGTGAAAGGTTAAAAGGTTTGGCCGCATTTGTGGGAGGAGTCAGACGGTGGCTCGCTATTTAGATGGGGACGGGGTGGGTTACTCGCCTGCATCGGATGTTCCAGCAGACCCCCTCCCTTCCCTTTATTTTTTTCAATTTCACAAGAGTATGCCCCCTTATTTGGCATTATTGACACCAAGATCATGTCAAACCTCAGGTTGTATTTGGTAGCATGGCTTACGCTTTGGAGTAATGTGAGACTCCGACCACAAATGTTTATTAATTTGCAAAACTAGATTTTGGCAAGGACCTTTGCATTAATGTTCATGAGGGATATTGGGCAATAGGAATCACGTTTAGCTGGATCCTTTCCCAGCATCAAAATTAACATTAACACAATCAGAGCTTCCCTTGTGGTAGGATACAAAAAGCAAAGGCCTCATCAAACATAGCTACGAAATGAGGACCCAAGGGGTTAGAAAATTTACCATTCGGTAGGAAATCCATGCACACCAGTTTTTTGGGAGGGGAATGAAGAGATCACAGTACCAATATTTTCCAGCATAAATTGAGCATCCTGCTCAGCCCTAGCCTCAGGGCACAAGCATGGGAGGTTAACCTGGAACAGGTATCTATCCAAGTCTTCATCAGTGTAAGCAGCCCCAGAGGTGTATTAGTCTGAATAGAAGGAGACAAAGGTATCAGTAATTTGATTGGGCTGGGTTACAAGGGATCCTGAGGGAGACATTACCCTAGGAATAGAAGTAGGGGCAAATTCTGGTTTCGTAAAAGTTGCCAGTAGTTTGCCAGCCTTACTTTCAAATTTGAAAATGTTTGGATGGGTATGTAGTAGTTTTCTTTGGGTGCCTTCTAAAAGGAACCGCTCATAAAGCCTTATTTTCCCTTGCTACTCTCTATAATTATCAGTAGAGGGGTCAAAGATATACCAGGACTCAGCGTCCGCCATCACTTAGTCTGAATCTCAGGCTGTAGCCTCATGGGTCATTTATGTAAGGCTTCCTATTTCAAGGAGGAGGAAGAGATCAACATGTCAACCTCCCAAAAAGGTTAGAGCTTGGGAGCAGGACTCAACAACTGAGGGATTATCCAGCCAGTCAGGGTTCATCTTCCAAACACTCCTTAAATGGTGAATACCAATTGAGACTTCAACTTCTAGGGGTGCATGGTCAGAAATACCCCTGGGAAGGTATCTTAAATCTGCCACTCGAGGTAGTAGGAGAGCCAAACAACAAGTCCATTCTGGCGAGATTACCATGATAATCAGAGTTGTAGGAAAAAGCCCTAGAATCTGGATGCCTCCATTCCCAAATGTCCACAAGATTAAACCCCCTAATCCAGCCCTGAAAACCAGCATTAGGTATTCCAGTTCCTCCCAAGTGGTCCAGGATATGGGCTGGGATAGAATTAAAATTCCTGCCAAATAGCAGAGGACATATCCACGGCCTCCAATACAATTTTTTTGTCCACAAGTTAACAGAAGCCACAACCATCTTCATCCAGTCCTACTAGTCCAAAGGATGTAGCAAGTTCCAATGTAATTCCAGTGCAATGGGGGCGTGGCCTGGACTTGATGGCGGTCGGACGTGTCTAACGAGAGCTCCGACATTGCTACCCGCTTGCGAGATATCCCGGACAAGACAAACTAAACAGAAACTCGCAATTACGATGGGGAAGAAGACCGGTAAGGCTGACACCTCTAAAACACCATCCGCCGGCATAAAAAAATACATGGTGACGGGGGGACGAGCTCCGGCCACGCCGCGAGCTGCGGCCTACTCCAACGCACAGGAACAGGCCTCCCCACACTCGTCCCCACTGGGACAGGACCCAGGCTCACCTAGATGTCACTCGGAATCGGGTGATGATAGGGATTATCCACTCTCGGTCCAGATGGAGGAACTGACACGCACGCTGCCTACTAAACACGATTTGGCAGACCTGCTACGCATACTAGAGCAATCTCTTAAAGCTGACATACTGTCACTACGGGGTGAAGTCACTCACCTACTGCATGGAGTGGAGGATAATGAGCATCGGCTGGACAGCCATGCCGCCGCTATAACGGCTATGCAATCGCACATCCATTCCACCACCAAGGGCCACCGTGAGCTATCATATCGGCTGGAGGATCAAGACAACAGGGGGCGCCGCAACAACCTGCGGGTGAGAGGGCTGCCTGAGGCGACGGCTGATCAGGATCTACCTGACACCCTCCGTGGCATCTTCAACTCCATACTCGGTAGGGAGCCCACGGCCCCCCTTATCTTTGACAGAGCTCACCGCGCACTCCGACCAAAAGGCCTACCGTCTGAGTCACCCAGGGACATAATATGTCGCTTGCACTATTATGCAGATAAGGAGGCCATCTTGGGGAAACTGCGTGAGACACCTTTCACAGACTTTGACAGTGCCCACATACAAATCTTCCTCGATCTTGCCACGGAAACCCTTATGCGTCGCAGGGCTCTGCGACCACTCCTGGATTTACTGATATCTCGCAATATTCAGTACCACTGGGGATTCCCTGCCTGCCTAATAGCTCAGAAACAGGGCAAAACGTCCATATTACGCTTCCCTGAAGATTTGGCGGGCTTTTGTGAGTCGATGCAAATTGAAAGGCCGCAGTTGCCGGGGTGGACCGACATGTTGCCAACCCTGCCTTCACTGCCAGATCAATCATGGAGAATGGCGAGCACACATGCAGCTGTGGAGCGTCGCAATACCTGAAACAGCCTTTATTGGCGTTGTAATCCACACGGAGTTGTCTTCTGCATAGTAAGAGCTCTTATCACAGAACTTATTGTGGGAGGCTCACAAAGCAACGATTCGCAGGGCTCTGTTTGCACACGGGGCTCACAAAAAAAAGGAGCATACTTTCAAAATCACAGAATTAACGAATAAAATAGCCGAATTGGAAAGGGTGCACAAAAGAACACTAGCGGACAGGCACTTACGAACACTAACAGAGACCCGAGAAGAACTAAGATCTGTCCTACAAACACAATATTCCCGATCCTTAAACTACTTAAACCAACAGTCCTACGAATTTGGCAATAAACCTGGTAAACGCCTTGCCCGACTCTTACGTACACGCCAAAGCTTAGGCTTCATAGCAAAAATTAAATCAAAGAACGGAACACTAACTCATCGCACTAAAGACATTGCCAAGACCTTTAGGGAATTTTATGCGGACCTATACAATGTAAGACCTAACCCAACCTCACATCAGAAACATTGCCACAGTGAGCTGATCCGCTCCTATCTATCACATATAACCTTCCCAACAATAGATCCAGCTGACCTGTTGCAGTTAGAAGCCCCTATTACGTCAACTGAACTTCAGACAGCTATTGACACTTCTCCGACGGGCAAAAGCCCAGGACCAGACGGCTTTACGGTCAAATACTACAAGACATTTCAAACGATTATTCTTCCTTATCTAATAACATATGTAAACACGTTCCCTCTAGGCACACCACCAATATCTTCTACTTTACATGCTCATATCTCCATCTTTCCTAAACCCAATAAAGACCCTTCGGTCTGCGGTAGCTACAGACCGATATCTCTACTAAACACAGGCATTAAACTTTACGCCAAAGTTTTGCCCAATAGACTGGCTCAGCTAATGCCTCAACTTATTGACCCAGACCAAGCAGGATTTATCCCAGGCCGCGAGGCCAGGGATAACACACAACGTGCAATATCCCTGATCCACCATATTTCATCATCTAAAGTCTCGACTATGCCCCTCTCTACTGATGCTGAAAAAGCATTCGATAGGGTTGACTGGGACTACTTGCTCCTCACCCTAGAACATATAGGTCTAGGACCCAGAATGCTTAATTGCATACGATCCCTATATCACCACCCAACGGCACAAATTAAAATCAACGGCAACTTGTCCCCCTCCTTTGAATTATATAATGGCACTAGACAAGGATGTCCCTTATCTCCTATTCTGTTTGCTATATCCCTGGAACCTCTTCTAATTTCCATTAGAAACAACATAAACATCAAGGGGGTAGAATTATCTGGACAGGAACATAAACTAGCGGCATACGCTGATGATATCCTATTTTTTATTAGGCAAACTAGGATCACCATTCCAAACCTTCTTAAAGAGTTTGAACGATTCGGTACGCTCTCAAACTTTAAGATTAATTTACATAAATCTGAACTATTGAACCTTAACACCCCTGCTGCGGAATGCCAAACCTTGCGTTCAACCCTACCATTTACTTGGCAAACCGAAAAATTAAAATATCTAGGTACATACCTGACCCCTACATTCTCGGATCTCACGACTCACAATTATCTCCCTCTTCTGAATAAAATTAAATCTGATCTCACAAAATGGTTAAATGATCAACCATTCCTGTCACTAACGGGCAGGATATCCTCCATCAAGATGACTATACTACCCAGAGTGCTGTACATCCTACAGACGGTGCCTATCTCTCTTCCAGTTTCCTTTTTTAAGACATTACATAAAATTATAGACAGATTTATATGGAACCGATCCGGGGCACGAATCTCCCGACAGACTCTGGTAAGAAGTAAAAATACCGGGGGTCTTGCCTTACCAGATTTCATAATGTATTATCAAGCTACGGCCATCAACAGAGTGTTGGACCGGGCCTACTATAAGGGGCAAAAACGGTGGGTGGACTTGGAGGAGGCACTAGCGGGCTGCTCCCTGTTCACAACCTGCTGGATACCTCCGGGATTTAGGGATCTTGCCGATACCACCTCCCCCTTGACTAGATCCACTCTAAACATATGGTCAAAGAGATACCTGCAAGTCCTTGGTTCTTATAATTCACCGCTGATGCCTTTACAAGGCCATTCGTATTTCCCGCCAGGCCAATCGGACCCTGGATTTCGTAATTGGTCCTCCAACGATCTACCAAAACTACACAAACTCCTCCAAGACAATGGCCTCCTAACTCTACACCAAATACAAAGCCGGTATGGAGCTACCCCGCTTGACCTGTGGCGCTACCGTCAAATACATCACTTTGTGACCGCACTCCCCAAACCGCTACGGTCAATGCAAGAACTATACCCACTGGAATCTCTACTGTCTCAAACCTCTCCACCCCTACATGGCATTTCGCAAATATATAAAACCCTCCTTGGCCTCAAGACCTCGTCCGACCCGCCATATCTTGCACAGTGGGAAGCTGAACTGGGAGTGAAACTTCTGGACGCACAAAAAACAAAAATTCTACTCCTCAACTCTACCGCTTCCATTAGCACACAGGTGATGGAAGCCTCATTTAAACTCCTGACTAGATGGTACTATACGCCTGATCGTCTACATGCGATCATGCCCACTCACTCGCCAGATTGCTGGCGGGGCTGCGGCTCTAGAGGCACTCATAGCCACATATGGTGGTGCTGCCCTAGGATCCGTCCTTACTGGCAAAGAATACTCCTACTCATTGCCTCAATCACGGGCAACATAGTCCCAAATGACCCATGGACCTGTTTGCTACACTTGAACGACTCTGTTTCTCGTACATACAAGAAATCATTGCTGCCACACTTGTTAAACGCTGCAAAATTCCTTATTCCGAAATATTGGAATAGTACTTCGATTCCATCCTTAAAAGATTGGGTACACAAAGTGGACTAGTTATGTTTAATGGAAGAACTTGTGCTCACCAGACGGGACCGCAAACTCCTCTTTGACTCTACCTGGGCTCCCTGGGTAACTTTTAAACGATCTGAACATTATGCAACTTTGCTACAAGGATGATGGCACAACGGAGGTGACAACGAACACCATACACTAGGGCCATAGCAGCAATTAAGATACCATTTGTTATTATATCATTTTGTATTTGTAACCGCATTTATATTTTTGGGAAGCATTGTGAAACTCTGAGCCTCCGTCTCCGTCCCCCTACCTACATCTATCTGTCCTTTCATTTTGAAATCTAGCTCTCCCTCAACCCCCTTCTTACTGCTCTAACCGGGTCTTTCCGGGTAATTTTCTCTCTAACCACCATCTGGGTCCCATCCCACAAAGAATGTAGAATAAGGAAGATGTGATGATGATGTTGATTTATGCATCTAACAGCCGGATGTCCTGATGGTGTTTATAATGTATGTCGAACTAATACTTGTTAAAAAATCAATAAACTTTGAATATAAAAAAAAAAATCCCAGTGCAATGGAATAAAGAGTCCTGGGGAAATGTAGGACAGGGTGCATCCTGCAATTCTACATCCATGTGAGGTCTCACGCAGAAGGTGAGTCATCAAGACAAAGGGAACCTGATAGTGTTCCTACTTGCTATACAGGAGAGGGGAAGCAATTCAAGAGTACAGAAGTTTCCAGGATGTAGGGCGGGAGAAAAAAAAGGAGTCACTAAAAACGGGGGTGGGGGGTGTCATCCTCCCAAACCAACAAGGAAAGCCAGGGAACTTACTACATAAGTGATGGAAACCTGAGTAGCTCTTCAGCGGTTCCGTTGTCTTGGGTGCTTGCTCTGTGGAAGACCCTTCCTATCCCACTCAAAGCCTCATTTGGTGTTATGAAAAGGGTATATTTCGAATCTGCAATCATACTAAGTTTAGTTGGGTAGAGCATGGCATCTGACCTGGAGAAATGACGCATTCGGTCTCTGAACCTCCAAGGAGATGCCAGGAAAAATGTAGATGTGAGCAGTTTTTTTGACGTAGGCCACTCGCAGTTTTGGCCACTCTCAGAATAGCCACTTTGTCTCAAAAATTAAGGATTTTTGCAATCGGCAGTCTCAGATTATCCCCAGCGAGTGGTGGAGATGGAGGAGTGTGGTGAGCTTGCTTAATCAAAAACGAAGGAGAGCCAAGTCAGGAGACACACTTTTGAGCCAGCATTCCAGGAACACTATAGGAGCAGAATGCTCAGGAAGGCCCACGAAATGAAGATTGTTCTACCTGCAACGATTTTCAAGGTCATCCAGTTTTAGCTCAGAAATGGACAGATTGTGCTGTAAAACTGACATGTTGCACTGAAGAGGGGGGATGTCATTACATGGAGCCAATGCGGGGCATGGTATCGGTGACCCTCTGTCTCAGCCCCTGCAAATCATGTTTTATTAAGGATAAGTCAATGTGGATCCCCTCAATCTGTGTCGCCAGGCACGACTTGCAATCACATATAGCAGGGGTAGCCAAACTCCGGCCCTCCAGCTGTGGTGAAACTACATATCCCATGATGCATCTCTCTCTGGGAGTTGTGGCTGTGAGAATCTTGCAATGTATCATGGGATTTGTAGTTCCACCACAGCTGGAGGGCCGGAGTTTGGCTTCCCCTGACTTATATCCATGTGACAAAGTGGGTTCTACGGGTGAGGTATATGGGGCCCCCTGGGCGTTGGCCTTTCACACCGTAACCCTACAGCTATTCTTGACGAGTGCAGGATTGGACCCTGCTCTCACAATTCAAATTATATATACCTGTCATACGCCTGTCTCCTTGTTGGCCTTTCAGACATGATGTGGGGCTTATTATAAAATTTATTAGAGAATGTGGGATGGGAAATTGGTGCTTGGGTGCAATACTTTATCAAATGTGGTGCTTGGTGTACTATAAACTGTTGTACAATGGCTTATTATAAAATAAAACAACAAAAAAACAGGAACACCTGCGACAAAGAAGGGGGAATAGCAATAAGGCAGCAAAAGAGCCTGCTGCTGGAAAAAAAAGTACAAATAATAAAAGAAAATGAAAAAAGAAAAAAATGGGAACACCTGTGACGCAGGAGAAGCATAGAAAATAATACTATATACAGTACAGAGTACTGTATATAGCATTAAATGCTGTATAAAGACCTGACACTTCACTTCACTACACTACATTGCACTGCACTACACTACACTGACAGAGACATTCTATTTTTAACTCCAGCAACACACTACATAAGGCTGCCGTGTAAACAGCCTTATACAGTGTGGGGCTGGGACTTAGCTGTGAGCCATGATTGGGCAAAGTCATCATTACTTTGCCCTATCATGGCTCATGCAGAGCTCTGTGCCCTGGGCAACGTCTTGCACCTGACCTGTGGTCAGGTACATTGGTTTACCCAATCAGGGCTCTCCAATGCCAACAGTGCATTGCGGGGTGTTTGGCGGGCGAACAGCCCGCTGTACACCCTGACAGTTTACGTTCACCGAACACACAAACTGCCGATGTTCAAGCCCATGCCTAGTTATAGTGCATCTGTTGTTTGCTACATTGAGAGGAATCTGGACATAGACAAACATTTAATTTTGATATTTTCTAGCACTCTAGGAGTGTGGGACCATAATAATTAGAAAATGTGCCAAAACTATATGTACTATTCTTTCCATTAGGAGAGCACATGCCGCTATAGGGTGCACATAAATAGGGGAGCCATTAAGGAGTCCAAGGGGCGTAGGAACATACAAAACAGGTTTATATTTGTCTCCATGTAGTTGTGTAAGAACTTCCGTAAAAGAAACGAAAGGTAATAACTGGGCTACCCGAGAGCGTGTGCCGTTGCATGCATTTTAACTATTTACTCCATTAAGGCAGATGGCTCCATCAGGGCAACAAAAGGATTTCTATTAATAGCTTAAAACAAAGGAGCTAAAAGACTGGAGGCATGCCTAGAACTATAACATCACATTTATCAAGAGCCCATAATTCATGTGGTATTGCCCTACTGTCTAATACAACTGTAGATTTCCTAGTGTCTTCCTTCTTTTTTTTTTTTTCTTTTATTGAGAATTTTGCAAAGAGCAAACAAAAATACACAATAACCTACATAAACATTAAACAACCAAGTGTTTTTCAGTCATGATACAACAAGAAGACCATGTACAACTACAGTTGTACAGCTGTTGAACTGCTTTGGTAAGTAAATAGTTATACAAGGCACACGTAGAGGCAGAGTCTCCATTAGCTTTAGTTAAAACTGTAATTACACAATGTTATTGATAAGGGGATAAGAACAGAAGATTTAAATTATATGGTTCTAAAATTTAGCCATTGGAACCATTTTAAGGAAAATTTGTGATTAAGCCCTCTCCTCTGATAAGTTATACATTCGAAGGCAATGATCCTATCTTATTCTGTCATCCACTCCAAGACAGAAGGCGTGCAATAAGTCTCCTGGCAGTAAATAGGGATCTGTGAATTGCCACCCCTAAGTGAGTAGCTGTTATGGAGAGATCCAGTCCTCCTAGGAGGCAGGTGAGCGGTGAAGAATCAATGGAGACATTGAAAACAGAGTTAAGCACGGTAATTATCTGGCTCCAATACTTGGCCAGTTTGGGGCATCTCCATAGGAGATGTATCAGAGAACCTTGGTGGAAGCCACACTTCGGACAAGATGAATCATCCCAAACACCTATTTTATCCAAAAAGTTGGGTGTGCAATATGATCTATGTAGAATGAAGAGTTGGGTAAGTCTGTGGGTTGCAGAAAGTGAGAATAAGGGTACATTATGGAGGATGTCCTCCCAGAGCTCGTCAGAGATAGATCCGGCATCCTGAATCCATCTATCTTTCGCTTTAGTCAAGAAAGGTGAGTTGGAATTGTTCATTAAGTTAGAGTATAAAAATTAGATAATGCCCTTTGTGCATACCAAATGAACCAGTGCACTGAAGACCGGATTGGGGCAAATGGGAGGTGGAGATGCCCCAAACTGAGATGAGCAAGCATATCTAACCTGAAGGTATCAGAAAAGGTTTTTATTGGTAAAGTGATATTGAGACCTCAACTGCATGAAGAAGCACATAGAGCCACCAACATACAGCTGATCAACAGTACATACCCTGTTTCCCCAAAAATACGACCTACCCCGAAAATAAGACCTAGTACTATTTTTGGGAATTGCTGAAATATAAGACCTAGTTGTGACCATTCCCAGGGCCGGTGGTGGCATAAGGGAGAACTTGAAGAGCAAGAGAGAATCAGCGGTGCCAACGCTAGAGGAAGCGAGGCGGCAGCGGAGGGAGCAGAGCGGCACAAGCCGATGCCTCCTTTGGTTGTTTCACCTAATCCCCTTAAATTCCATGAAACAAACCCTACATTGCATGCAGACATTGTAAAGGTAAAAAAAAAGAATTGTGAGACATGGCAAGAATGTACTGAGATGAGGAACAAAAAAGTAGTTAGGTGGGGTGTTCAAAGTGAGGTGAGAGAATGAAATCCCAGAGTAGAATGCATGGTCGCCAATGCAGGTATGATCTAGAGAATGAGACCATAAACCTTGGCCATCAAAGAGGGGAGAGATGCACTCAATGAAATGTGATGGATCTCGAGCTCCTCGGTTTAAAACTGAGCCATAGGGAACACAAGTCTGTGTTTAGAAATAAAAAAGAGCTTATAAAGAACTGTTTGGCCAGCGATGTCAGGATTTTGGTGCTTTCTTCCTCGTGAATTTATCCAGCCAGGATGAGGCCCGAGAAGTAGACATGTGCACTGGCAAAAAAATTGTTTTGTTTTGATTCGGATTTTGCGTTATTTAGTCTTTCGGGTCCAAAAGTCGATTCGTTTCAGGATTCAGATTCGGACGAAATTTGTTAGCGCTAGTCTGTATGAATTGTCATTTCGTTTTTGTTTCATTCATACATTGCAGCAACGTGACATTTGAGGGGGAAAAAACATTCAGTCTGCTGAAGAGGAAAAAAAAAGCCATGAGGTTTTCCCTCAATTCATACCAGACCCTTTATGTCTGGTAGGAATGTTAGGAGTGACCCCAACCAAGTTAAAACTTTAAAAAAAATTGTGTGGGGTTCTCACCAAAATCCAAACCAGGCCCTTTAGGTCTGGTAGAAATTTTAAGGGGGAACCCCACCCCAAAAAAATGGGGAAAACCAAACGTGGGGTCCCCCTAACATTCCTACTAGACCCTTGATCCGAGCACAGGCAGGAAAGGGGGGGGCGCGATCGAGCGCCCCCCCTCCCTGCACCTTACCAGGCCACGTGCCCTCGGCATTCTGAGGGTGTCCCCATGCCGATGTGGACAAGGGCCTCTTCCCCACAACCCTGACCCGGTTGTGGGGGTCTGCAGGCAAGGGGGCTTATTTGCATTGGGGTACCCCTTTAATTAAGGGGCACCCAGATGTCGCCCCCCCCCTTGTGAATGAGTAAGGGGTAATCCTACTCATTCACTAAAGGGTTCAATTCAAAATAAATAAACAAACCACACTTATAGAAAAAATTATTTAAATTTAAAAAAAAATCCAAAAGTCTATTTTTGACTTCCTTTAATAAAAAAAAAAAAGGCTCCATCAATGTAATCCAGCGTCAAACACGATGCACGACGCCTGCCGACTCGCTGAAATAAAAAAAGTCCCGCCGCACGACGACTGTCTGAATCCGACGAAAACTCGCCACAAATTGACATCTCCTGCTATTGACATCCTCCATTAATCTCCCGAATGCCATTTGGGTCTGTGAGCGAAACAAAACGAATTGCATGTGTTTACTGAGAAGGGATCTGAAAGAAGTGTGTCTCACCGTTGGCCACAATTCTTAGTTTAACCGGATAGATCATCATGTAAGGAAAATGCAGCTGAATTTGGCACGTTTCTTCTGGATTTCTTGGGAGAAATCAGGCTATAACATCACTTTTGAGCCTGCTATGGAGATCTCACCCATTTCACAGGCTTTGCGAAGGATACGTTCTATATCCCTGTAATTGAGCAGCATGGTGAGCATAGGCCTAGGAGGATAGCCAGGAGGGAGAGGACAGGACGGAACCCGATTGACCCTTTCTACTGCGGTAAGCGGTTTTCAATATCATCAGCTTTATGTCAGAGAAAGCAGAAGTACGTTGCATAGCTAATTTAACATCAGACACCAAAGGGGTAGTGAGATCCTCAAGGTTGCCTTCCGCAGCGGTCATTCTCTCTCTGACCTTTTGCAAATCATGCCGGAGAAAAGAGATATCAGCTCTCATCCCCTGAACTTGATCAGTTAAGGACATAAGAGAGGTGTTGCATGTCTGGATAGCAGAATATATATCAGACATGGTGGGTGCAGCTTACGTTTTGCTTTCTGAGGTTTAGGGCTTTTGAGGTGTTTAGAGGCATTACTCACTGCGTCCAACGATTCTTCCTGGCTGTCCTAATCGACGGGCGGTGATTGAAATGCAGGGGAAAGAGTCTCCACTTTCCTAGAAATGCTGCGATCACGAGAGGGGACTGTCTACGAGTGTTTACCTGGCATCCCATTGTCTCTGGCAAATCTTTCCAGCCGGGCAGCAGTGTTGCGGCTGCGATCATGCTCCGTTTTATTAGGGGTATGCAGAGCACCACGTGTCCTGCTGGCATGTTGGGGAAGGCCCGTCGGAGCGGCCCTGTCCTTTTTTCCTCCCCTCGTCAGAGCAACGATGGGGCCAATAAGTGGAATCCAGCAGAGCTGACCATATACCCATAGCAAAACCGAAGCAGTTCGTGCACCAAAGGCAGCAAAATGAGGCAATAGACCAAGGATTTCTCAGGATTAATATGGAGAGCTCTTCTCTGCACGTCCGTCTACAGCGAACCTCAGGCCACACCTCCCTAGTGTCTTCCCTTAACGTTAAGATATAAAGAAAGTCTGCCGCTGCAGTCAGCAGCTCCCTTATAATCTGGGATGTGAAATTAACTCCCGTAGGTGTATCATCAATGTTTGCTTTTCCTTAAAAGGGATGCCATATACTGAAAGCATTGAGCAAAAATTATCATCTGCAAGGAGCTCTGGATAAAATGTTCCTGATTTAAAAAACAGTTCTGGCTGTAGCGGTATGTACAATACAATCGGATGTGGGCTGCCTATCTGTCTCCAAAAAATACAGCACCCTATTTTTCGATTTCCTTCTTGTCTTCACAGCATTCATTGTCTAATGTTTTTCACTCACTTTGATTCATCCATCCAAAGGCTGCACACAAACTCCCAAGGCTGCACACAGAACCCCTCCTTTTCAGTGGAGGCAGGCCCGGCGCTACCACAAAGCAAGTCAGGCGGCCGCCTGAGGGCGCTGCAGGGTGAGAGCGGAAAAAACAGGGCATTTTGACAAGTACTTGAGGTGCCGCGCGTGTCGAGATCCTCTGGCAAAGCCCTGAGTGGAGGACAGCTCACTATTGCATACCGTCCCTAATTAACCCATAATCACCCTGCTCATTTATTCAGCAACAGTTTTAAATCAACTTGCAATAACCATAATAGCTTTTACAATGTTCCATAATCATATATTTCTAATGTGGAAATGGGTGCTTGTGGAAGACCATCAGGCTCTCCATCTGGGAGCTAAAGCGTGACACCTGTGGCATTGCTGGGACTTTTTGTGCCAGTGGTATGGTGGGAGATGTATCCAGAGTAAGCAAACCTGCTCCCACTAGTGTAACACACGAGGCAGGGGACAATTTCTTAAATTCATACAGTACACACAGTCTTACGTGTGAAACAGACTTGACCACACACAAAGTGATTACAATGCTCGCTGTGCTGTCGATCAGGATGCCCTGAACTTCTCACCAGAATGTAATCACAAAGTCACACCACCGTCTGCCCGAGGTAGCCACAGTTCGTAAAGATAACTCTACTTGATACAAAGAAGTAAAAGAAAAAACAATTGCAAAACTAATTATAAACAACTTTTACTTCTACCCCCACAGATTCATCAAGATCCTCAATGAGCTCATTTAAATTAATACCTCTCTTCTCTTCTTTTTTTTAGTCAGTTCCCAATTTACCATCTTCCCTTCCTGAATGTACACAGTATTGTAAACCAAATACTCTACTATCTTATCTGCAGTTGTCAAATAGCCTGTCATTTTAAACGGTAACATTCCCTCTGGGATTTCTATATTAGGCTTTGTATAGTCTCTGAGCAATCTTTCCCTATGATCCTGCATTAACATTGCTGAGGTATCATTTGCCTGCTTAGGTGTACCAGCTTCATGTTGGGCTCCAGACCAGTCAGATTCAGAAGGGGGCTCAGCTACTCCTGCTTGAGATGGTGCAGGTCTTTGGGACATAATTATCCCTACCCAAATGAGATCATAAGGAGGGGGAGTTCTTCTTCACCAGAGCCTGAAGAGGGTTGGGGCTTTACTTTATTGACATTGTTGGAATGCATTCCACATACTTCTATTTTCAATTTATTTACATGACATGTCATTTGGAAAACATTTCCCATAACAGTAAGTCAAAAGGTCAACTTTTTGGTATTGGTTTTTCCTAATTCCTTATCCAATAACTGCAAACTGATGGAGGAGCAACGCAAGGGGATCCATATGTCTTCTGTACATAAGAAGAAACTGACACACCCTTCACCTCGCACGGTCCCAGGCCCGGAGGCTCTGCTTCATCAGCTTTGTTGGGGGTCCTTAGGTGATATTAGGGGTCTTAGAGACCCCTGATGTCTCCATAAAGAGGACCTGTCACTGTATGTGTGCTATCACATAGGGAGCTTATTAGCAATAAAATTAAGTGTTAAAAAAAAATGTTTTACATTTTTTTTGTCACATATGAAAAAAAAAATTAAATGCCCACCCCTGCATGCATACACATATAAATGTAAATACGCATTGGATGCGCCTACATGCAAAATAATAATTACGTCACACATGTTGCACATGCGAACGTCAGAGTGAGAGCAATTATTCTAGGGTCATTAATCACTGATAACACTAAACTGATGAGTGGTAAAAGCTTTTAAAGTGTCGTCTATGGCCAATTTTGGGTATGGTAGTTTATTGCGATTTTGCGGGCGCAAGTATTTTTAAGGTTTGACATGTTTGGTGTCTATTTACCCAACATGTAATTGGTGAGGGTGCTCTCCGCACACCTTTCAGCAGTCCCGGCCAGTAGAGAATATTTACCCAACATGACACCATCTTTTATGATTTACCAAAAAAAATGGGTACGTATAAAAACATAACATAGGGAAAACCATTTTTGTTGAGTGTCCATAATATCTTTGTCAAATGTTAGGGTGCATGCTGAATGCTAACCACCAGCGTAAAGGTACATGCCAAGCAGCACTGTGAAGGAGCATGCTGAGCACCAATGAAGAGAACACACTGACCACCAACATAACAGGGACATTTACTCCTGACCACTGCATTGTGCACAATTAAACTTTGCTGATCTTTGCAGTCTGACCACTGCACTGTATGCGCTTCATTGTACATTACATAATTCTTCCTGCTGAACTGTATACTCTACATAGTGTTGACCTCTGCATTCTATACGTTATGTTGCATGTCAAATAGTCCTGATCACTGAACTTTTCATACTTTTCATAGTTGTGCTTCTGTATTTTATACTCTGTTTTCTACATTAAATAGTCCTGACCCCTGCACTCTATACCCTGTGTTGTACATTACACAGCTCTGATAACTCACTCCATATGCTACAGTACTGTGCAAAAGGTTTAGGCAGGTGTAAAAAAAATGCTGTAAAGTAAGAATTCTTTCAGAAATAAAAGTGTCAATAGTTTTTTATCAATTAACAAAATAGAAAGTAAATGAACAGTAGAGAAATCCATATCAAATCAATAACTTGGGTGATCGCCTTCAAAACAGCATTAATTCTTCTAGGTACACTTGCACTCAGTTTTTGAAGGAACTCAGCAGGTAGGTTATTCCAAACATCTTGGGGAACTAACCACAGATTTTCTGTGGATGTAGGCTGCCTCAAATCCTTCTGTCTCGTCATGTAATCCCAGACAGATTGGATGGTGTTGAGATCAGGGCTCGGTGGGGGCCAAACCATCACTTCCAATACTCCATGTTCTTCCTTACACTGAAGATAGATCTTAATTGCATTGGCTGTATGTTTGCGGTCGTTGTCCTGCTGCAGAATACATTTAAAATAAATCACATGAAACAAGGTGTATTCACTCCATATACATATGAATTAATCTCAGAAACATCAAAGTTATGATAAATGCCCATGTGGCGACTAATGGGAGAGGACAATTTCCCATTTTTGATCAGGTAAAGATGATTGTAATCGGGTTTGTCCATCTGGGTGGGGGAAGGAGAAGCAACGGCCCTTTGGCAATGCTGTCAGCCTGTTGTGGGGGCTGGCAGGGGGCGGACTGTTAAGTTGCGGTGGTGGTCCTTACTCCCGCTATGTCGGTGGGACAGATTATCCGCCGGCTCCTCTTTAGCTGCTTCACACCCCATCCCCGGTGGGGGAGGAGTTATGCCATTCAGGCAGTGCTGCTGGCCGAAGATAGGGGCGGGTCCTCATGCCTCAGATGCCCCCCTTTTAACCACGATCTGAGTTTTCCTGCGGAAACGCAGTAGTGGCCCCACCTACAATGACATCACACCTTTTCATTGGCAGATGTGTCAGTGTCCTTGGGCTATATAAGGACGGATGGAGATATTTATATCTGAATAGGTTTGCAGTACCAACATTCATTGGGACAGAGGTCCTGATGGGCTATAGAGTGGACTATGGAGGAGTGACATATATACGCTGTAAGGTTGCTAATAGTTTGATATACCTTATAACCATTTAACGGGTTAGCAATGTATCCTTTATCTGGTAATTTGTTATATTTATTTATAGTAACATTCACCAGTGGTGGAGGCATGGGCTCCATTTGACAATCTACAGGTTCCAACTATATATGTGATTACATTCTTTTGGGATATGATATTAAATGTTCATATATGTTCCAGTGGAATGTGGCAGTTTGGGGATAGAGTCCCAATATATCTATATTGTTACCCCTAGGTGGTTGGATGACCTGTTATCCTCCTCCTTCCCTTATACATAAACCCAGGCATTTTCGAATGAGAGCTGCATTCCTTTGGGGCAATTCAGAATATGTTGTGGCCTACAGATAATTTTCATCATAAAATGCTAAGAACTAAGTGATCTTTTTTGGGTACCTTGAATGTTGACATTACATTGTGTATTTTTGCACTAAAGATACTCATTTGGAAATTATAGATGTCTATACCTTCCTAAAGAAGCAAGTATGCAAAACGTATTGTAGGTTGGATGACCACAAAGTATCTTCTGATATGTGTATATCTTCTTAGATCATGAAAATCTGAATTGTAGATTTTCATATTACAACTTTGTATGGGAATATGTAGGGATGCACCAATGCAGGTTTTTTGTTATCGAGTTCGCGTACCAATGTTTATATTTCAGTTCTCGGCGATACCGAGTACCGATTCCAGTTTTTCCGCTAGCATGGAGCCAGCTTCCCAGGCAATCAATAAGTCGGGCGGCGGGTAATGACACTATCCGGCCAATCAGCATCGAGCTGGCCAAACAGCATGGAGCCAGCTTCCCGGCCAATCAGGAAGCCTGGTGGCGAGTCATTACCCGCCGCCCAGCTTCCCGATTGGCCAGGAAGCAATATTTTAAGTATTTGTTTGTGGTTATTGTGGTGTGGTCATGGTAAAAAGCCCCGATTTTTTTGTTTGTTGATGTGATTTGTATATGTAAGGGGTAACATGGCATAGATTCTGGGATCCGATATATTTGGTCTAAATCACACCTTCATGACTAAATCTAAGGATGTGAATGTATCACTAAGCCCACACCTGTTTTACAATATTAAATCCAATTTCCAATTCACTTGGGTCTGTAAAATAGCATATTTGAAAGTCCATATTTCCCCAGTGTATGAATCCCTAATCTGCACTCTATAGTGAACTCTTGGGTCTCCTGAGGACATAGAGAATCATCCCTGTCTCATAGACTGGTAAACACCAGCCGTTAAAATTACTTTGCTGCCAACATTTCTGTATTTTTTTCAGTTGCTCCTTGTTGGAATCCCACGCTTGTTCTTAAAGGGGACCTTCACAGTCTTCAATAATTTTTCATTATTTTCCTCCCCCCCACCCCACTCAGCCCCACACTGCTTCCTCACCTATATGAAAATGACATCAGCCAGCTATCTGCAGCCTCCTAAAAATACCACATCACACACATCTCAGGAGGCTTAAAGGCAATCTCCACCATACTGCCCATCATGCACTGTGCCACAGCACATCAGCAGGGGGGACCTGGAAGAGACAGCTGGCTCCCAATGAGCCAAAGAAGAGAAGATGGTGACGTGGGATCCTGCATGCAGCATTGTAGAGGCAGATTACACCATAAACGCTGCATAAGCTGGGCATGTGAGTTTGTTTTTTTGAGGACAACTCAGCAGACAAAGTAAGAGGGAAAAGAAAATGTATCAACATATACAGAGAAGTGAAGTTCCTCTTTAACTGGTCTGTAATTGATCTATTGATTCTGCTTTGCAGAAAGTTTTGTTTGTAAATTTAAATGTTACCTTTTTTCTGCTTAAAACTTAACAAAACAGTGACACATGATTCTGCTCAAATTGCTTTTGACACAGTATGATGTAATAAAGGACATTGATTTAAATGGCCCTAAAGCATACTTGTGATAGTGAGGCGCGAACAGGTTTATTTACTAGAATAAATAGTAATGTGGATTGTGAAGCAACAAATCAGAATTCATCTATCATTGGTAAACTTAAAGTAGTATTAAAGTCACTTTTGTTTTTACATATATCTACTGCTAGTAGCAGCAAATATATGCAAAAACATTTTTTTTAAAAAGGTAAGTTACCAAATAGGTAATTACTTACCTGTGTCTGCGCCGTGCAGGTTGATGGGACGGGCATATGCACAGTAGAGATCTTCAGCGGGGAGAAGAGGAGAGACACAGTGTAAGTGAATGCACGCAGTTGTGAGCGTGCACACCAGACAGACACCGTGGGACACAGAAGACACCGCAAACAGTGCTGGATCAGGGACTGGCACCAGCGCTCGAGGGACTCCTGAAAACTAATGGAAAGAAGAAGATGATCAGAGCAAGAGGCATAATTTTAAGGCAAGTCCTTAAAGCAGGGGGGATAATTGTGACTTTTCACTTTAAATCTGAATGCCATGGGTTACTGCACATTGTGCTGGCTATTTGCACTGCTTTATTAAAGTAGTATTAAAGGCTCGGTATTTTTTACCTAATGGATTCTCTCCATTCAGTGGTGTAACAATCGCCATAGCGACCCAGGCGGCCACTATGGGGCCTGGGGCACAGGGGGGCCCGACCGGGACATCCCCCTGATGCCGTGCGGGCCACCAGGGTCGCTATGGTATCTCAGGCTATTGGCAGTCACTGGCGGGTGTGAGGAGGAATGTGTTACTGTTAGATCACCGACAATCTGTCAGTGATCTGTGCAGTGGCGCGTTCCTCCGCAGAGTCCGCAGCCAGCAGCTTTGAAAGGCTGCACACGGCGTCAGAAGTAGAGGAGGAGGCGGGCCTGATGATGGAAGGAGGCGGCGGGGCCTGGTGCCAGGGGAGGCAGGGCCTGCCAGCGACTGTGGAGGTGGATCGGGGCTGACAGGTAAGAGGTGCGCAGCCCACCTGAGACCCTGCAGAGCCCACCATAGAGAGTCTGGCGGGCTCTGCAGGGTCACTCTCAGCTGGGCTGTTTTGGATATCAAGTGGGCTCTGCAAGGGCATAACTAGAAATCACAGGGCCCCATACAAAATTTTGCTTTAGGGCCCTGGGATTTCTAGTTACGCCCTTGTCTGCATTAGTGTAAAAAACGGCCAGTACCTTTTTGTGTCCCCACCACACTTACCTGTGAACACTCGTCACAACCATCAGTCCTTGTAGCTATCCTCCGTTCCCCAAACCTCCTAGTTGTGGGGGAGGATACTGAGGGCAGAGGAACCATAGGCTTCTTCTGCCGCCAGGCAATATGTTGGGAGGAAAGGAGGGGCATGTGGCCTGCCGCATGCTGTGTGTGTGTCTATGGATGCACACAGCTACCTGTGGACACGGCTGGGAAAATGCACGGGTGCCTCCTCAGCAGCCAGCTAGGTCATGGAGGCACCCACACAGGGGGTGGGAGGGAGAGTGAATTAGGGACTAACTAGAGAACGAGGAATTGCAACATTTTAAACAACAAGAACATAAGATTTGCAAAATTGTGGGCCTCCCATGTATGAAAAACAAACGGAAGGTTTAATATCACTTTAAATAAGCCAAGCCTTCATTTCTGGTGGGGATTCCAATGTAGAACCCTGTTCATCTAAGTTCAAATATAATCGTTACAATACATATATGAATAGTAGGATTAATAATGTAGTCATATTTAGATTGCATACACAATTGGTATGATCTTGGTTTATTTTTCTTACACTGTATATATCATGTTTTAAATATCTTTCCAATAGGCACCAACAGGAAGCAACTAAGGATCCTGTCATACTGAATGCTCTGCTCCATGTCTGCAAGACACTGCACGATTCTGTGAAGTGAGTTTTTTTGCATTTTACTTTACTGATTATTTACATAAATGTAAAGGAAGTACAGATTATACAAAATAGGCTTGGCTGTGGATGCAATATAAATTATAGAAAATATCACTGTTTGGGTGGGGGATGGATACTTTTTTTTTGTAAATATATTGCTTATAAAATAATCTCAGTCAAATGTAAAGATGTAATACTGGTTTATAATAAGGAGCTGTTAAAGTCACTAAATGTATTCATAAGATACTTTTGGCTTCTTCCTTGTAATTGTAGGGCAGCTAATGTAGGTGACACCCTCAAAGCATATCTAAACTCAAGAACGCAATATACTATATTTCAGCTTACAGTCCTTGGGTTTGGTGGTATATTAGTTTTCCTTTTTTTCAGTTTTCCCCCTTTTCACCTGGTGATCCTGCAAATAACACACTTCCCGTCCCTTCTTGGCCACACTAATTTCTCCACTGCATCTGTTTAGGGAGCCATAGTTGTCACACAGGTTGGACTTTAAACATGTCTGTCTTTGTTCATCTCAATTAAATGCTGGATTGATGGGACTAATAGTTTACCCAGGAAAGAGAAGCATGTTGGTAATATCTTTGCAGTTCACATGAAATAAAAAGAACACTACATTTCTGGCAATATCAATAGGTATTTTCTGTACTTTCTGAAATGTTTTAACCCTTTCAGCTGGCCGCACCATTTTTGCAATTTTTCCCATTTGATTTGATTTTCAACTGCTGGGTTTTTAGCGTTTGTATAAGACCCCCCCCCCCCAAACCATATATTTTCTGAAAGTGCAGGCCCAGTAGAATAAAAAGATGGTGTAAGCCCTGCGATAATTGCGCACGTTTCTCAAATTAATATTAAATTGATGAAAATACACAATTCAATTGTTAAAACACACCAAAATCAGTATCCGTGCACAAACAAAAATATTTTCTGACTAAATCTAAAAGATGAAACTGTATTGAGTTAATAAATAACAAATTTGAAATTGCGCCTTTTTGCGAAAATGTAAAAAAATGAAGGTACGCAAAACTGTAAATAAGTGACTTATGTAAAAAAAATTGGTGTTTGTGTTGTGATAAAATGATACAGGTGTATATTTAATTGCAACACAAGGCATCACAACGCATGGCAATGCATCACAAAGCTTTGCCATGTGCAGCCACAGTTAATTTAATGTTTTTTTTAAAGAAAAAAAATAAAGAACAAAAATCATGCACTGAGATGCGTTCTAACAACGCACTGCAGCACATGTGCATGGTGTGCACCACAATATGTGTATGTTATGTGGGGGGAGGGAGGGGTTGTGCTTTTTTTTTGCACATTTTCTATTTATTTTTAAATAATGTTATTTTGTTTTACATTTATTTATTTATTTATTTTTACTGTTGGGGGGGCTACGGTAAAATCTCTGGGGTCTAAACAGACCCCTGACATTTCCCTTTTGAAATAGAAAAAGAAATTGAGGACACCAAATCCTCAATTTCTTTTTCTGCAGCCTCAGCACTCAATGAATGGGAAGCACTCAGTACAGAGGCTTCCCATTCCATTCAGAAACTGCTGATAGTAAAATATTTACTATCAAGCAGTTTATGAATGGGGAAGAAGCCTCCATAGTGAGTGCTACTCCCCATTCAGAAATTCATGAATGAACAGGCTGTGATGTGAATCACAGCCTGTTCATTCATAACTGGGAACACATAGTACTATGGGGGTTATTCACAAAGCTGCCGAACGATCTAGCCATAGCTTCGGATGATCCTTCGGCTTGCTTCGGCCCCATGACCCCTTCAGTTCAGTAGAACCGAAGGGCTACTGTACGGGCTATTCACTATAGCCCGTACAGTTCCCGAAGTTGGCCGAGCGGCTCAGTCGAGACGAATGCATATGCTTCGGCTCAACTGAGCCAAGGTGAAAGCCGAAGCTGGAATGGCCGGCCGACAACCTGCCACTGACAGCTTGGCGGAGCCAGCCGTCATCTCACGGTTGGCTCTAGCCGCTTGCATGCAGAGACAGATCAGCGTCCCCTGGTTACCAGTTAACCAGGGACGCTGATCTGTCATTACACTGAGAACCCAGCGGAGCCGCTGTGATATCAAGGCATCTCCGCTGGGTTCTCAGTGTGTAATAACAGTTCAGCATCTCCTGGTTACCTAGTAACCTGGGCACGCTGGACTGTTATTACACACTGAGAACCCGGCGG
>NW_017307381.1:554940-584715 GCF_000935625.1 Nanorana parkeri
CTGTCATTACACACCGAGAACCCAGCGGTGCTGCCATGATATCACGGCGGCACCGCCAGGTTCTCAGTGTGTTATAACAGTTCAGCATCTCCTGGTTACCTAGTAACCAGGGGACGCTGGACTGTCATGAGAGCTTGTCGGAGCCGGCTTTGATATCACTGCCTGCTCCGACAAGAGTAAATATCAATGATATTTATCGATCCTCCGTTCGGCCACGCACAGAGCCGCTGTCATCCGGAAACTGACAGGATGACAGCGGCTCCGTTCTCCTCACCGCTCAGCCATCCTGAAACTTCTCCCCGCCAGCCGACACTTGCTCCTTGGTCCCCTGGAGATTTTTTTTTAGTCCGTTGCCACAGCTACTACAAGTGGGGGACAGCAGCGGGGATCCATGGAGTCACAGATCCCTGCCTGTAGCGGCTCCAGGCAGGGATGAGAGGCTCCAGATGCCGGCAATTTTTCCCATTGATTTGATTTTCAACTGCTGCGTTGCTAGCGTTTGTAAAAGTCCCCCCAAACCATATCTTTTCTGTAAGTGCGGGCCCGGTAGAAAAAAAGATGGTGCTACTAAATTTGTAGGCCCTGCGATAATTGCGCAAATGTTTCTTAGATTAATATTAAACTGATAAAAATACACAATTCAATTGATAAAACACACTAAAATCAGTATCGGCGCACACAAAAAAAAAATTCTGACTAAATCTAGAAGATAAAACTGTATTGAGTTCATGAATATCAAATATTTGCAAATCTGAAATTGCGCCTTTTTGCGAAAAGGTAAAAAAATGAAAGTACGTAAAAATGTAAAAAAGCGACTTATGTTAAAAAATTGTTTTACGCTGTGTTGGTGTTTGTGTTGTGATAAAATTATAGAGGCGTATATTTAATTGCAACACAAAGATCACAACGCATGGCAATGCGTCACAAAGCTTTGCCATGCGCTGCCACAGTTAATTTTTTTTTTTTTTTAAAGAAAAAAAATTCATTAAAAAAATAATGCACTGTGATGCGTTCTAACACCTCAATATGTGTATGTTATGTGGGTGGAGGGAGGTGGAGGGAGAGGGGGACAGCAGCGGAGATCCATGGAGGCCAGCAGCAGTGGTGCCAGCGAGGGGCGCCCAGTATTTGCGTTAATATCGTTCATCAGAGGCTCGTGAGCCGCTGATGACAGCTATTAATTTGAAGTGGACAGTCCGGGGAACAGTTCTAGTATAAGCTCATGGTCGCTAAAGCGACCATGAGCTTATAGCAGAACTGTAAATGCCAGGTTCGTATATCATACGTCCTTGGCCAGCCGGGAACTCCTCCGTACAACATACGTCCTTGGCAGGGAAAGGGTTAATGCAGTCACCACATCTAAGAGCTAGTAAGCTGCAATATATTTTTGTTTTAGGTGTAGATATGCTTACATTTTTTTGTCTCTGCCCACTTTCGCCACTATATCATATGCTTCATAAAGCTGAAGAGCAGAAGCTCCTACTGTATCCTAGGAACAAAGAACAAAGTTTTTTCCCTGGACTTAGAGACAGACTTAAGTATAATCTAAACCTAATTACTAAAATATCATATAGGCTTTACCATTGTTAACAAAAGTTGTTTTCAGTCTTTTTGATCACCCAGTGCAATTAGTGGGAACTACAGGAGGCCATGCCGACACATTTTTCTATCGCCCATTGAGGGACACATCATTCTTAGTCCATGTTCACACATCTATGATACAACATCCCAGAGTTGCTGCAGGCTTGGAGTTAACAAAGTTAACCTGACAGAGTGAGGATGAAATCCTCAGCATGGGATGAAGAATTGCATGCATTCCTCGTCTTCATTCTCATCAGGAAACTGTAAGCTGCAAACGCCAGACTGTGTATAGTTATGCATTGCGCAGCAACCAATTCTACCAATAAAATCAAAACATAAATCCAAACAATGCAATAAATGTCTTTCCAACTGTGTGAAAATATTAAATAAAGATAATTGTCCGCAAATGTTGAAGTAAATTGTCGTACAATCCATCAACAGTGTCCAATCAAACCCATGTGAAAAAACATCCTTCAAATTCTGTTCTTTCGTTACCATCAATTAGGATATCGGTAAATTCCACCGTGCGTAAATCATATAAAGGTCCGCACTCTCCAGAGTTTTTTCAGGTTGGTCAAAACAGCCAATGTAGTAATATCCTTTGATCTTCCTATCTCGTCTTTTCTGATGCCTTTCTCCTCCAACCAGAAGTCTGCAGCTCCCCAATCACCCAGAAAACATTACAAGATCATTGTGTATTATATTTTTAAAAAGTGCTTTATTTAGAAAGATTAAAAACACTCACATATTCCTCATAGGAAAATCGCTTAAATGACAATATTGGACTCCCGTCTGTCCCGGCCTCAGAGAGTATGGATCCACAATATAATGAGCTCAGCGTGTGGCCGCGCATTGATGCGTTTCGTCATACGACTTCCTCTGAACGGCGTCCACGCTGAGTTCATGGAGGCTACTTACATTCATTTATAGAACTAACTAAGTGCATTATTCTAATTCAAACACTAGCTATCTCTCTAAATGTAAATGCACATACATATTAACCCTCCAGCATGTACAAATTGAAACAGTGTGGCAAATTACTAATAAATGTTAAACTAATAACAAATTAAACCAACATTAAAAGCACCAGTCTGATAAGCATACAGGTGTCCCACCTTTTTATTGTTACAATTTAGATCGAACTCTACATTTAAACCTCCAGGTCTAAGGGTATTCAGAGTATAGATCCATCTAGATTCATTCCTGGAGATGGATCTTCTCATATTAGTTCCCCTCCGATGTCTATTGACCCTATCTATTCCAATTATTTTTAGTTTAGAGGGATCTTTTTTATGGAAAAGTATAAAATACTTGGACACATTATGATTAATATGAACCTTTCTAATATCATTGATATGTTCTGCCATTCTAACTTTCATGGGTCTCGTAGTCCTACCAACATACTGGAGGCCACAAGGGCACTCCAGTAGGTAGGTCACATATCTAGTTTCACATGTAATGAGTTCTTTAATCTCATATATTTTCTTATTATTACTGCACATGAACCGTTCCATTTACTTCCTATTGCCCATAACCTTACAACTTAAACATCTCTTACAGGGAAAAAACTAACAACCGCCAAAGAATGTAAAGCCTTTTTTGGGAGGGTCTATAACATTCCTGGTTAATGTGTTTCTGAGTAGGGGGCTCTTTTATAAATGAAGGTGGGTTTATTTTTAAGAAAAGGACCCAAAATACTATCCTTAGTCAAGTGATTTTTAATAATCCTTTCAAGTTGTCGATATTGGGCCAAATAATTTGTTATGAATGCCAGAGGGAGATCTTTAGTTTCCTTATTTTTATATTGTAAAAGAGTCTTTCTATCCATCCCTAATACAGCAGTTTCTACCTTGGAGATCTCATTCCTACTGTACCATTTTTCTATAAATCTCTGTTGGATGGTTTGTGATTGTATTTTATAACTATCTTTCAAGGTGCAATTCCTTCTAACTCAAATGAATTGCCCTTTGGGAATGTTCCTCAACAATCTTGGATGATGGCAGCTTTCTAAGGGTGCATACCCATTTCTGTCCGTTGCTTTGAAAAAAATGCTAGTGTCCATTATCTAAAGAAATATGTAAATCTAAAAAATCAATTATTGTTTTTCCTATCTTCTTACTGAAAGTGATACCATAATTATTAATATCTACCTCTGATAGAAATTCATCCAAAGAGCCCTTACTGGTATCCCAAATAAGGAGCACATAATCTATGAAACGCTTCCACAATACAAGGCCCTCCATCTTTTCCCATAAATGGTTTTCTTGAACCTGCTCTCCATGTGGTGGGCTGCAGCTGTAAGCTCCTCTAGAACTCGCAGCTCCTCAACTTTCTGGAGCCAAAGTTGGACTGGTGGAGGGTCTGTACGTTTCCAGAACAAAGGGATGCATGCTCTGGCCGCATTCACTAACTGAATCAGTAAGGAATTGCGGTATCTGGTTTTGGAGAGTGAGGACAGGTGTAGGAGCGCCGCGGTCGGGGCATCCCTCAGGGACACGCCAGTTAGTTGTTTAATGATAACTGAGGCGGGATCCCAGAACTCCCGCACTTGAGTGCAGCACCAGAAGATGTGAAGCATTGTACCAGGTTCCTGACCACATCTCCAGCAGAGCGGTGAAGACAATGTGGTTAGCACATAGTACCATCTGGTGAGTATTTTGTAGCCCGTTTCTTGAATAGAGCTGTTAATTGATGCTTTATGTGCGAAGTGGAGGATATAGTCTGTCTGCGCAGGAGAGAATGTGGTGTTCAGGTCTCTTTCCCATTTGGAAATGAACTCTGGGGTAGCCGGGTCAGAGTCAAGTACCAGGATGGCATGGGCCCTGGATAACCCGTGGTCTACATGTTCCCCCTTCAAATACTAGGCCTCGAAAGCTGACATACCAGTTAGGGGGGTGGTGGAACTTAGAAATCGGGATAGGAAGGAGCGTAGCTGCATAGCCTGCCATCGCAGCAATGGAGGGGGGACCATCGAGGCCAAGTCTCACAGGTCCAGGGTACCTCCAGCCACCTGAAAGTAGGCGACCCTTAACAAGTTGGCCCACAATAATCCGTACAAGGCTCCATTGTCTATGCCTGGAGGAAAGGCCGGGTTGCCCACCACCGGTGTCAAGGGTGATGGAGGGGATCCAGCCGACGGAACCCCCTCCGCTGCTCTGAGCACCCCAACCGAGTACCCCACAAGCGGGTGAGTACTTATCTCCCTCGGAAGAACGTAAATCCAAAGCAGGCCAGCCAGAGGAATGGGGGAAGAGGCCTGTTCCATCTGCACCCAACGCTTATCAGATGCATGGTTACACCACTCCAAGGCTCTCACCATGTGAACTGCTACATGGTAGCAATGTCGCCCCTCGACTTTGGCAAGGCCAGAAGTGACTTGTTGAGTCGGTGAGCCTTAGTAGACCATAAAAAGGAAGCAAATTCCCTCCGCACCTGCCGGAGGAAGTGCACAGGGACCCGGATCGGCAAGGTTTGGAGAAGGTACAGTAGGCGGGGGAAAGCGTTCATCTTGAGTACGCTGTTCCTTCCGAACCATGACAACCTGCCCTTTGTCCACTTTGCAAAGTCTCTGCATAGCTCAGACAAGAAGGGCAGAAAGTTGGGTCCAAAGATCCCAGCCACGGACGGGGTGATTTTGGTTCCCAGGTAGGAGATGCTTGTAGAGGCCCAGCGGAAGGGGAAAGCAGCCACACGGGAGGGCAAGACTGTCAGCTTAAGCGCCCCTGATTTCTGGAGGTTGATTTTAAAATTGGCCAGTTTGCCATATATGTCCAGTTCTTTCATTAGGTTTGGGAGGGAAACTAGGGGTCGGGACACAACAAATAATAGATTGTCAGCATATCCTGCTATCTTGTGGGAGAGTGGTCCCTCCAGAAAGCCGGTAATATCAGGGTGGGCTTGTATGCGACACTGCAGAGGTTCGAGAGAGAGAATAAATAGTAGAGGGGAAAGCCGGCAGCCCTGCCTCGTGCCATTGGTTAGCGAAAACGATTCAGAGAATGTCCCATTGACCCTCACCCTAGCCGTAGGCCCAGAGTAAATGGCCGAGATCCAAGAGCACATATTGTCTAGTAGGCCGATCTCATGGAGGGTAGCCTGTAGGAATGCCCAGTCCACTCTATCAAAGGCCTATTCTGCGTCTGTGGAAAGTAGAAGAGCAGGGATTAGTTTGGTTGATGCCAAGTGAATTGCTTTAAGAACTCTGACAGTGTTGTCCTTGGCCTCCCTGTGCGGGACAAAGCCCACCTGATCCGGGTGGACAAGTTTATCTATGAATGGGAGGAGACGATTTGCTAGAATTTTCGAGAATAATTAAAAAGTCCACATTCAGTAGGGATATGGATCTAGAACTAGAGCAGAGTGCCACAGCCTTCCCCTCCTTCAGTATCACCGCAATCGAGGCCTGCAAGGAGTCCACAGGGAGTGATTGGGTATTCCAGAGAGGCTACCTCCTCCTGTGTGAGCCGTGGAATGCCCGAACATGTTAGGTATGAGCGAATGTCTGCAGTCAGCTGAGCACAATCGTCAGGGTTCCGCTGGGGAGTCAGATTGTATAGCCCCTGTAGAAATCTCGGAAACGGTTTTCTATAGTCTTAGAGCAGGCCAGAATTCATCCGTCCCAAGAGGCAATCTGCGGGATAAAGGAGTTGGCTCTGGCCTCCCTCAGCGCCATCACCAGGGACCTCCCTGGTTTATTTCCATGTTCATAGTACGACCATTTAATTCGGAGCTGGCACATTTTAATCTTCCACAGGAGTAGGTCATTCAGACGGCGCCGTAGAGTCCAAAGCTCGGCCTCCACCGCAAGGGATCGCTTGTGTGCCAGCTCGAGTTTCTGGATTTTGACAAGTAGGTCAGAGAGTGCCCTGTTTCGGGTCTTTTTAGCGTGTGACGCCTGGGAGGACTCCTCTTATGGTACATTTATGTGCTTCCCACACCGTAAGTGGGGTGGAGTCTGGCATGCAATTCTGAATGAAGAACTGTGCAAGTTCCTGCCGTATCCGATCGCGGACCCCCACATCCTCCAGAAGTGTCATTAAGAGTCCAGTGCCAGGGTCTGTGCGACTCCCCATGGATCTCCATCAAGACCGGAGCGTGGTCTGAGATTGAGATAACATCAATAGCTGAGGCACGAACCCTGTGTAGATCGCACTGCCGAACCAGAAAATAGTCAAGTCGGGAATAGGACTTGTGGACAGACGAGTAGAATTAATAGTCCCGGTCACTGGGGCGGGAATGGCGCCACACGTCTGCTCGGTGGTCTGCCTGCAAGGCTTTACGAAATCTCTTCAGGAAGGAGTAAGCAAGGTGTGATGCACCCCTGGAGACATCCAACCTAGGGTCGAGGGCCACATTGAAGTTACCTCTGACCACCAGCATACCCTTCGCAAAGTCCGCTAGGGTGAGCAAGCATTCCTCAATGAAGGCGATCTGGTCTGAGTTCGGAGCATAGATATTAACAATTGTCACCAGGGCTCCAAAGAGTCTGCCCTTAAAAAAGAGAAAGCAGATCTGTCCATTAGCTCTGGTGGAGAGATGATGCCACCCTGCATTCCTGGATACTAGGATGCTCACCCCTCGGCACCTGGCATCCATAGAGGCACTGTGGTATACGTGAGGAAACAGGGAATTTGAGAGCTTCTGGGTCCTGTCCATTCTGAAATGCGTCTCCTGTAAAAAAAAAACACAGAGGCCCTGTGTCTCCACAAGTCCCCCAACACTCGCGATCGCTTCTCTGGGACATTCAGACCCTTTACATTCCAGGACAGGAATTTCGAGGGCAACACCCGTTCGTGAGCTCCCTGCTGCTGAGCCATAGAGGGAGCGCAGTTTAGCTGGTCGAGAGAAAAGGAGATTATTTGGGTAAGAGCAGGGGGATAGTGACAAGAAAGGTAAAAGAAAGAACGACAAGTAGAGAGACAGAAGAGGAGAGGAAGAAAGAGAGAGGAGCCAGGTAAGAGGGATGAAAATTCAAACAAGAGGACACAATACAGAACAATTAAAACTATACAAGTCAACTTTCCGCCACTAGAGCAAGGAAGGAACCTAAGTGTGAGAAACGGTAAGCAAGGAAGCATCCTGAGATGCTGTGTATGTGGATTCGGGCAAGCCTCTCAGTCTAATATTGTCCGGTTCTCCCCATCATCAACCTGTAACTGCAATAGGGCATGTGCCCGAGCCTGTGCTGCTACCAACGACTCCAGGGCCTCCACCCGAGCGCCTCCACCCGCAGCGACTCTGCCATCTAGATGAGTGATCCTGTTTCCCACCTCCTCGATCTCCCTGCGCAGCGTTCCCTCCACTCTTAGTGCAGCCTGTCTATGTCTTCCTTGGTGGCTAGGGAGCGGAGCACCGACCCCAGGTCCCCATCCCGGACAGTCTGTGCTTCGGGCGCTCCCTGCTGGGACCGGTTGCTGGGAGAGAGCACTGAGTCACTTATGCACTGTGACCGTGCTGCCGAGGACTCACCCTCTGACAGCTCTGGTGGAGAGAGCGGTGCGACCCCGTCCTCCGGCATGCCTCGTGGAGGAGACGATGAGCGTGTGCCCTCTTGACTGCATAGGGCCATAGCAGAGGAGGCCGCCAGATATGAGCTGGGGGTTTGGGCTCAGAAGAATCCGGGGATAGTGTTCCGGTCCTGGCGCCCTCTGTTTCTTTGGGTCTTTCTGCCTCTAGACATGGGTCCAGGTCAGTGATTACTGCACAGATTCAGCTGCAGTAGTGACGCCGGGAGCAGAGCTCAAAGCATGTACGTTTTCACAGCTCCATTGCTTGGCCACGCCCCCCGACACTAGCATTTTTTTCAAAGCAATGGACAGAAATGGGTATATACCCTTAGAACGCTGCCATCATCCAAGATTGTCGAGAAACATTCCCAAAGGGCAATTCATTTGAGTTAGAAGGAATTGCACCTTGAAAGATAGTTATAAAATACAATCACAAACCATCCAACAGAGGTTAATAGAAAAAGGGTACAGTAGGAATGAGATCTCCAAGGTAGAAACTTCTGTATTAGGGATGGATAGAAAGACTCTTTTACAATATAAAAATAAGGAAACTAAAGATACCTTTCTGGCATTTATAACAAATTATACGGCCCAATATCGACAACTTGAAAGGAAAGGATTATTAAAAATCACTTGAATATTTTGACTAAGGATAGTATTTTGGGTCCTTTACTTAAAAATAAACCCACCTTCATTTATAAAAGAACCACCTACTCAGAAATACATTAGCCAGGAATGTTATAGACCCTCCCAAAAAAGGCTTTACATTCTTTGGCGGTTGTTAGTTTTTTTTTCCCTGTAAGAGATGTTTAAGTTGTAAGGTTACGGTCAATAGGAAGAAAATGGAACGGTTCATGTTCAGTAATAAGAAAATATATGAGATCAAATAACTCATTACATGTGAAACTAGATATGTGACCTACCTACTGGAGTGCCCTTATGGCCTCCAGTATGTTGGTAGGACTACAAGACCCATGAAAGTTAGAATGGCAGAACATATCAATAATATTAGAAAGGGTAATATTAATCATAATGTGTCCATATGTATGTATATTTACATTTAGAGAGACATCTAGTGGTTGAGTTAGAAGAATGCACTTAGGAAGTTCTATAAATGAATGTAACACCATGAGCTCAGCGTGGACGCCGTTCAGAGGAAGTCGTACGAGGAAACGCGTCAATGCGCGACCACACTCATTATATTGTGGATCCAGACTCTCTGAGGCCGGGACAGACGGGAGTCCAATATTGTAATTTAAGCGATTTTCCTATGAGGAATATGTGAGTGTTTTTAATCTTTCTAAATAAAGCGCTTTTTTAAAAATATAATACACGATGATATTGTAAGGTTTTCTGAGTGATTGGGGAGCTGCAGACTTCTGGTTGGTGGAGAAAGGCATCAGAAAAGACGAGAGACGAAGATCAAAGGATATCACTACATTGGCTGTTTTGACCGTCCTGAAAAACGGGTCTTATCCTCTGGAGAGTGCGGATCTTTATATAATTTACCCACCGTGGAATTAATTGATAATATCGTAATTGATGGTAATGAAAGAACAGAATTTGAAGGATGTTTTTTCACATGGGTTTGATTGGACACTGTTGATGGATTGTACGACAATTTACTTCAACATTTGCGGACAATTATCTTTATTTAATATATTCACAGAGTTGGAAAGACATTTGTTGCATTGTTTGGATTTATATGTTTATGGTTTGATTTTATTGGTAGAATTGGTTGCTGTGCAGTGCATAACCATACACATACTCTTGAGGGTTAATCACCTTTAGCACAGCTGCGCAATCTACACGGGGGGTTTTCTATCCTAAGTAGAGGTGCACTCAAATGGAAATTTCAAAACCGAAACCCAAAAAAATTTTGTTTTAAGTTTTTCAAATTTTTTCAAATATTTTATTTTTATTTGAATATCAAATAAATATACAGCTCTAACTGTTCAAGTGAATTCACACTTGAACAGTTAGCGCTGTATATTTATTCGATATTCATCTATTAGACCCCAGGGGTTTATATTACAGCCGCTTTTGATCAACATTATTTAAATATTTCCATTAGATTGGAGTCACCTTTTTTCACTTTCACTGATTTATTGGTTTAGGTGTGCTTTGATTATATTTATATATCGATTAAAAGATTTTTTACTTTACTTTTAGGGGCTTTCGGGGAAATATTAAGGGTCTAAACAGACCCCTGATATTTCCCTTTTAAAATAGAAAAAGAGATTGGGGACACAGAGTCCTCAATCTCTTTTTCTGCAGCCCCCTGTTATAAATGAACAGGAATCCTCTATACTGAGTGTTCCTGTTCATTCATAACATGAGAACATAACCACATAACATATAACCACAACTATGAATGAACAGGTGGTGATGTAGATCACTTCCCATTCATTCATAATTGAGGATATAGTAACCATACTCTGTCCTCAAGTATGTACAAACACTCAGCGATCAGTGTTTGTGCATCAAATACAAAAATTATCAATGAAAGTGATAAACAACAAATCAGCTCAAAGTCATCAATAAAAGTGATAAATCACCAAGTGAGTCCGAAACTATTATAGAATCCAAGTATATATGATGTATTGATGATGAAAACAAGCTTCAAACAAAAGCTTAATCTTTTTCCCACACCAAGTGTCCACGACAAAACTCCCCTCTGGGATGGGCACTCACCAGACCCAAGGTGTTTGTAGGCAAAAGAGATGAGAAGCCGATAAGTAGTCCCAGCAGCCGTCTCATCAGCGTCACATGGATCAGTATTTAGCAAAAATAAAAAAAATAAAAAACTCCTCATAGTGTAGTCGACATAAACATTTATTTGAAAAAAAGTAGTCACAGTTAAAAACGAATAAATCGGCCGCTCACAGGCAGCGTGTGGATATCCTGTACTTCCTGGTTGTTCGTGGTATTGAGAAGTGTAGCCCTGACGCGTTTCATCATCAAAAGACGTCAGGTACTCAGGTTTTTTGTAGCATTATAGAATATTAGATAAAATAATACAAATATAAAATATTAGATAAAAATAGAATATTAGATAAAAATTCTAGAAAATATTAATAAAAATCTAGAAATATTATACAAAATGATTTCTTATTTATCTTTTAATTTTAAATATATTTAAAACGATTTATTCTACAAAGAGAGATATACATAAGTGAAAATTATTTATTAGTTAAGAAGCAATTTAGGTCAAATTCAACGTTTAATCCTTTTGGTGTAAGAGTATCTATCGTAAAGATCCATTTTGATTCATTTTGAGAAACTTTCTGGATGAGATTTGTACCCCTCCAGTGTTTCTCTACACTATCAATTCCTATGATTTTTAATTGTCTTGGATCGCAGTTATGAAAAAGTTTAAAATGGCTAGAGAGATTATGTTTCATAAAACCTTTCTTTATATTGTTTACATGTTCTTCGATTCTTTTCTTTAATTGACTAGTCGTTCTGCCAACATATTGGTGTCCGCAGGGGCATTCTAATAAATAAGTTACATACCTGCTATGGCATGATATATACTTTTTTTATTTGATAACGTTTTTTCGTCGTGTTGGATTTAAAAGCCCCTATCTTTTTCCTAGTACCTGTAGTTCTACAACCTATGCAATATTTGCATGGATAGAACCCAATGCCATTAAAGAGAGTCACATTTTTCTTTGGGGTATCAAGTGTATTTTTAGCTAATGTAGTTTTGAGGTTAGGTACTCTTCTATAGATCATTTTTGGTTTGTTCGGGAGGATTGGGCCCAGAGTAATGCAGTTTAGAGTGTAAAGAGAGATGTGCTTTGGCAGCTAAGCCAAACAGAGAGAGTCCCACCACCATTATCACCATCGCACACCCGGTACTCACCACCCACTGGGAGCAGCTTAGAAATGGGTATAGCTCCCTGTGCGGAGTGTAGGCATGGGAATTCCTCCGACAAGAACACTCCGCTCAGTTCAGTGATGGGGACCTCGGGGCCAAGATAGGAGGCACCTCAGGTGTGGGCAGGAGGGCAGGACTGGTATGCTTGTCTTGTAATGTTGCTGTGCTTCCATTTCCATATACCTATTTTAAATGTGGTTAATTATTTTAGTGTTTGCACATCAGGTACAACTGTATTGCACACTACAATGTTATCTGACTGCAGAGCATTCCTCCTCACCCCAGCCACGGTACAATGTTATCCAACTGCAGAGCATTCCTCCTCATCCTAGCCATGTTGCCAGTTTATGTGACTGCAGATTATTCCTCTTCATCCCAGCCGCAGTACAATGTTATTTAACTGCAGATCATTCCCCCTCATTCCAGCCACAGTACAATGTTATCTGAATGCAGATCATTCCTCCTCATCCCAGCCACGTTTCCATTTTATGTGACTGCAGAGAATTCTGTCTCATCCCAGCCACAGTACAATGTTATCTGACTGCAGATCATTCACCCTCATCCCAGCCACGGTACAATGTTACCTGACTGCAGAGCATTCCTCCTCATCACAAAACGGTAGCATGTTATGTAACTGCAGATCAGTCCTCCTTATCCCAGTCACGTTGCCATTTTTTGTGACTGCAGAGCATTCCTCATCACAGCCATGGTACAATGTTATTTAACTGCAGATCATTCCTTCTCATCCCAGCCACAGTACAATGTTATCTGACTGCAGAGCATTGCTCCTCATCCCAGCCATGGTACATTATCTGACTGCAGAGCATTGCTCCTCATCCCAGCCATGGTGCATTATCTGACTGCAGAGCATTCCTCCTCATCCCAGCCATGACACAATGTTATCTGACTGCAGAGTATTCCTCTTCATCCCAGCCATGTTGCCATTTTATGTGACTGGAGAGCATTATGAGCAAGTACTCATGAAAATGCACAGTATCGGTACCGATACTAGTATCAGTGTATCCATACAATAAATTCTAATCACTTACAAAGGTGGAAATGGGCTTTAGCCTCCCTGGCAGTATTCCAGACTGTGGCTCAGGGTTAATTTTCAGCACCAATAGCGGTAACCCCGAGCCACACTCGGGATTGCACAAAAGCGTAACTTATCTTGTCCCTACAAGCCCGCTGTGTCCTCTGCTGTACATGGCCGGCCGATGCCGGCATCTGACTTATAGTTTCGTTTTCGGTGTCGCATCGGGGGGCGGAGCCGGTGGTAAATTCAAAAGTGAAAACATGCAATATACACAGAATACACACAATACAATGTAATCTGCTATGACTTCATTTATGTATCAAACCATTTCACTTCAATTTTGTCCCTAGAGCTTTGTCCAGTGCTCTGCCTGCACTTTTACTGTTCTTTCTGCCTGGAAACTTGAGAACGTCCATGGCATCCAAAAAGTGTCCCTTCAGGTCAAAAGCTGTTTTAGGCCAGGTAGAAAACAGCGTTAGTAAATTAGAATTGAGCGATAGCGATTCGTTGGGGAATTTGTCATCAGACACTGAAAGTGACAACAGCGATGATTCTGCGACCGAGCTTAGTGATGTGCGAACTTGGTACTCTATTGACTGTGGTACGGATCAGGCAGCGCCCCCAGAATTCCCATTTACTGGACCATATTTTTTTGGTTATTATTATTATTGTATTATAATTTTTATAATTATTTACTATATTATAATTTCTTATTATGTATAATTATTTATTATGTTATATATATTATGATTTATGATTTCGTGTTTCAAACTATCATACCCGGGATGTCTACTGGACTCTTGTTTGGACAGATTTAGGTGAGTTATTCCTAAGATTTACTAAGAATTACATGCCTACAATATAAAACAACAAATTGCATCTACAAGGCTCCCGTCCAGCCATTTAGGTATGGTCAATTGACGGGAGGTGGTTAATATACAGTTCTCCATAAAAGCTTAATGTACAATCTAAAATCTATGAGCATTAATGAAATGGTGTGTACATGGATAGAGAACTGGCTACAGGAATATTCCCAGAAAGTATCTATAAAAGGCAAATTTTCCTAATGGTCTAGGACAGGAGTCTCAAAGGACCGGCCCACAGGCCAACTCCCTGCTGCCCAGCAGCTGGCTGAAAAGGTCAGGTTCACAGTCATGAACTGCATGCCTGACTTGCGGGAGCAGCTACGCAGTCTTCATCTCTGACGGATGCAGACTGCATAGCAGCGCCTATCGGTACCAGTGCTCAGTAGTTCCTTTTGGCTGGTGTTCACCTAACACTGTCCGAAAGGATGATTGGTATGGTCTGCACCATCCAAAGGTGCAGACCTTACTACTCAACCACTGGATCAGCAGGGATTGTGTCAGACGAAATCATGACAACGTGCCCCGATCCAAAGCAAGGATTAGCAAGGTCTGCACCAGCCAAAGGTGCAGACCGTACTAATCAACCACTGGATCCACAGAGATTGTGCCCCCAGCCACTGGGACACCAAGGAATGTACCCCCTCCCTGGAAGGAATGTACCGTTGGGCAAAAAAGTATTTAGTCAGCCACCAATTGTGCAAGTTCTCCCACTTAAAAAGATGAGAGAGACCTGTAATTGGCATCATAGGTAGACCTCAACTATGAGAGACAAAATGAGAAAACATATCTAGACAAATCACATTGGCTGATTTGGAACTAATTTATTTGCAAATTACGGTGGCAAATTTGGTCACCTACAAACAAGCAAGAGTTCTGGCTCTTACAGGCCTCTCTCATCTTTTTAAGTGGGAGAACTTGCACAATTGGTGGCTGACTAAATACTTTTTTGTCCCACTGTAAGTAGGTGAGGGGACTCTTTTTGTTTTATTTTAAGAAAGTGTGAGTGTGTGTGGGGGTGTTATTTTGTATTATTGTGTGTTGTATTTCTGTTTGTGTGTGTGCGTATTTGTGCGTGTTGTATTTCTTTGGGTGCTTTTATATGTGTGTGCGCGTAATTCTGTATGTGTGCTTATTTTTTTATTGTTTGCGTATTTGTGTGTGTGCGTATTTGTGTGGACATAACTTTGTGTGCGTATTTTTGTGTTTGTTTTTGTATGTGTGTGCGTATTTTTGTCTGCATATTGTTGTGTATGAGTATTTCTTTGTGTGCGTATTTCATTGTGTTCATATTTATTTGCCTGTGTATTTTTGTGTGTGTGTATGCGTATTTCTTTTTGTTCGTATTACTTTGTGTGGGAACTTGTGTGTGTGTGTGTGCGCGCATATTTCTGTGTTCGTATTTGTGTGTGTGTGCGTATTTCTTTGCTTTCCTGTGTGTGTGCGCATATTTCTGTTTTCGTATTTGTGTGTGTGCATATTTCTTTGCTTTCCTGTGTGTGTGTGTGTGTGTGTGTGTGTGTGTGTGCGCGCGTATTTGTGTGTGGGTGAATCTCTGATTAAAATTAAAACCTGTGGGAAAAAGCACACACATATACTCACACTGCACACATATTATTATTAGGTGGCCAAGCAACGAAGTTGCAAGGACACCTCTTGTTATTGTGCTGATTATTATTAGGTGGCCAAGCAACGACGTTGCAAGGACACCTATTGTTATCGGTAAGATTATTATTATTAGGTGGCCAAGCAACGAAGTTGAAAGGACACCTCTTGTTATTGTGCTGATTATTAGGTGGCCAAGCAACAAAGTTGCTAGACACCTATTGTTATTGGTAAGATTATTATTATTATTATCCCGCCGCTTTTTTCAAATGCCTGTAACAAGTGCTCTGTAAGTCAAAACCTCATGAAACTTTGCACAGTGGTACAGCCCTGTGCTCTGCAGAGCTTATTATAATATAAAGGTCATAGGTCACATGATTATTATTATTATACAGGATTTATATAGCGCCAACAGTTTGCGCAGCGCTTTACAATATAGGGCAGACATTTCAATCACAATACAATTCAAGACAAGATGGTAAGGAGGGCCCTGCCCCTGAGGGCTTACAATCTAAAAGGGAGGGGGAAGTGATACATGTGGAGGGAGCTGCGTGGGGATGAATTGTTTGAGAACGTGATAGTCGATCGGTTAGGTTGAGGTGGGATAGGTTTCCCTGAAGAGATGACTCTTTAGGGATCGCCTAAAGGCAGTCAAGGTGGGCGACAGATGGACAGGTTGGGAGGGAGGTTGTGATCAGCCAGGTGGCGACTTCGGCCGCTGTAGATGAGGCGTTCTAGGAGTTTGGAGGTGAATGGGAGTAAGGAGATTGGTCTGAGATTATTGAGGTCGGTAGGGTCCATTGAGGGTTTTTTGGGTATTGGGGTGACCAGGGCATGCTTCAGAGGGGAGGGAAAGATTCCAGTAGAGAGTGAGAGATTGAAAATGTGAGTAAGAGAGTGTAGGATAGAGTATGAGGGTGACCGAAGTAGCAGTGAAGGAACAGGTCATAGGTCACATTGCCTGGCAGCCATCTTGTTTTAAGTGATTTTACGTGATTATATTCAGCTCCATATTCAAAAATCATTTTTTTAGAAACTGATAAAGCTACAGATCTACAAATTGCTGTGTATAGTCATTGTATGATCTGCATTCAGAACTGAACATTACAAGTCAATTGGTTCGGCGGCCATATTGAATTGTGTCAAATTCGACAAATATTTCTATAATTTTGATGCTCTTTTTTTCAAATGCTTATTATTGCCACACCGTTATGTAAAAACTCATAACATTTGGACCAATGGTAGAGAACTGTGCTGTGTTTAAACCTTGGAAACATAAAGGTCATAGGTCGCATGCTCTGGCGGCCATTTTCAAACATCTGTTTTTTCATAACCGCTAAGGCTACAGATATACAAATTTCAAGGTGAGGATAAGCTGAGTTCAGCACTCATATGCAGTCATTATTATAAGTTATGTGACCACATGGTTTGGCAGCCATTTTGGATGGTGCAATATTCTGCAAACAACTTAAACTCTGAAACCGTTTATCGGAATAACTCAAAACTTTCCACATGTATCCACGGCGACCTCCACTACCACGGTTGTAAAATCAGGCCCGGTCCCCAAATAAATATGGCCGCCACAAGCCAATCACTTTTTGACATTGCATCCAATTGCATCCAATTGCATTTATATCACTAGTGAAGAATGTTAAACTTGTGATACATATGGTATCTCAACATCATAACTGCCAAATACAATATGGCATCCAGAGGTCACCAAGGTCGGCGGCCATTTTGAATTAGATTTTTTTTTATAATTCATGAAATCATGGCCTGCTTTTTCTCTCTCAAACTACAATATCTTCTCATGTGCTATGACCGGCCCTCGTGCTTGGCCACCTTTATTGCTGCTTGCAGCAATATTTATTAGGTGGCCAAGCAACGAAGTTGCAACGACACCTCTTGTTATTGTGCTGATAATTTTTATTATTATTATTAGGTGCTAGACACCTATTGTATCTGTTCAGATTATTATTATTATTATTTTTATTATTGTTATTATTCCGCCGCTTTATTCAAATGCCTGTAACAAGTGCTCTGTAAGTCAAAAACTCATGAAACTTTGCACACTGACACAGCCCTGTGCTCTGCAGAGCTTATTATAATATAAAGGTCATAGGTCACATGATGTGGCAGCCATCTTGGTTTGTGTGACGATTTTTGTGAACTATTCAGAAACCTGCATCTCCAGAACCGCTAAAGCTACAGATGTACAACTTGCTGTGTGAACTTATGCTTTGCTCTGTTGCAATATGTGCTCATTATAGCTCTATTGGTCACATGGTTTGGCCGCCATTTTGGATTGTGCAATATTCTGTCAACAACTTAAACTCTGAAACCATTTATCAGAATAACTCCAAACCAAGATACTAGTGCCTGTGCTAACTCTTCTTGGCTCTCAAGGCATCCCAAATGTGAGATACCTGGACAATCATTTCCAAATGGAACAATTAATCAAGGCTGTCAACCAATGTCCAACAGACAGCACAGACCCTGCAGAGTTTTGGATGGATCCTGAATCTCGAGATATCAGCGCTTGATTTAACTTCTCTTTTGGAGTATCTTAACTTCATTTTGGATACGGGCAGTTCATGGTCTTCCTTACCCTGGACAAGCTCCTGACTCTGTTCCCATGTTTGGACCCTACGGTCCAGGAGCTACCCAACCGTTTACATTTGCACAAAGGTTCTGGGGCTAATGTTTACTTCCTTTGAGGTCATACCTTTTGGCCAGTTCCACTCCAGAACGTTGCAACCCAACATTCTGGCAGCGTAGAAAAAGCAGACTCTGTCTTTGGACACCCCCCATATGCCTGTCCAGCAGAACCAGACTTGCCATACCATTTGACTGTCTCTTAAACACTGCAGCCCTAGTCTAAGACTACAAGACCCTTTGTCCTGTAATGTATGATTAAGTAAATAGGATTGTGTTTCATTACAGGATACTAGTCTATTCTAATGATTCAGTTCTTATTACATACTACAAAACTGAGGCTTGCTGGGAGTGGGAGGAGTTATATTAGAGCTGAAGCTACAGCTTGTCCTGTCACCTCAGGGAAGCAGCATATGACCCATGGTCTAAGACTACAAGATCCTGTGTTCTGTGGTGTACTCCAAGAAAAGGATTTTACAGGTAAGATAAAAATCCTATATTGTAAATATTAACGGGTTTTTTTAACATGGTCTTAATAGACCAGTAAAACCATTAACATTCCCTATAGCGTGTGCCCACTGCAGTAAGAAGGCTTCCCTGGTCAACAATAATTTAAGCTGGCTATTGTGCCACTGCCCACATCAGTCTGAAGGAAACCTATAAGGAAAGAAATATGGGAACTGCTATTGCAACTTTGTTTTTAATGTTAAGTTGTGTTTTGGGTCTATTTACACCAGCCCGGTTGTCCGTGGTGCATTAAACACATGCATGTTAACCACTTCCGGGCCGCAATACGTCCATATACAGCGGCCCGCAGAAGTGGTTAAAACAAGACTACGGCTGCTGCAGCAGCCGTGTTCTTGGTGTCATTTTTTAACAGCCAGCGATGGCTGTTAATGTACAAGTGATCTGGCGTCTATACAGCCGCCGGATCGTTTGTACGGTGCGGCGCTGTCCCCCCTGGGGCCACCGCCGGCTTCCCTGGGCTTCGCTGTCTTGGCGTGCAGCGACTGGGGCTTGGGGCTTGTGTAAAAGAAAGCAAAGTGTTTCAAAATTTTAAAAAATGCAAAAAAAATTGTAAAATCCCCCATGTGCACACACATACACACGCAAACATGCGTCAGTGCGCCTGTGTGCGAAAACGACAATTGTGCTACACATGTTACATATCACCGCAAACGTCGGAGTGAGAGCAATAATTCCAGGGCCATCAATCACTGTTAGCACTAGATTGATGAGCGGTAAAAGCGTTTAAAGTGTCCCCTATGGGAAATTTTGGGTATTGAAGTTTTTTGCAGCTTCACAGGCGAACACAATTTTAAGGCTTGGCATTATTTACATTATTTACCTGACGTGACCCCATATTTCATATTTCAGGAAACAATTGGGTATTATATTATGTTTCTGTGCATTACATTTTAATTTAGTTTATTTTGTCCTAGAAATACTGGATAAACATTTGTGCAAATACCGTGTGACATAAAAAATTGCAACTAGGATTTTTTTTTCTACAGGGCCTCTTTGAGAAAATATATCATTGTTTGGGGGTTTGAACCTGTTTTCTAGCCAAAAATGTATATTTTATCATGTGTGTGCAAATAGTAAGAAATTGCTTCGGACAGCAAGTGGTTAAAGTGCTATGCATTAGGGCAGTCCAGTTATTTCAGTGGGCTGCCTAATGCACATCAGGCCAAAAAGGATGTAGAAATGCAGGAGAAAATGCACCCTGCCCCATTTTCTTATGCATTTTAAAGCATCACGTGCAAGTAAGGACAATGTGTGCTTTGCACTGCACAGCTTTGTGTTGTGAATGGGCTCTTATTGAGCCAGTGACCTGGAGCAAGCTTGCAGTCAGTGAAGTTAACTCTAGAAAACTTTTATGCTCCTAGCCAGACAATGATTCATAAATGGTGAACCAAGGATACAGAAGACAAACCCATAGCTTGCTCCTTTAAAATCTAGTATGGCAGTAGCAACTCTCACATCATGAAAAGTTCACTTTAAGCTGTCAGTTGGCTCTTAGTAGCTTGGTCTTTGCAGGAAAAAGTTATTTTGTTTTTTTTATTAAGAGGGAATTATTGTTTTTCTAAAATTTGTATCATGTGTGATCACAAATGTTTTTTTGTTTTTTTTAAACAAGTAACAATAGCAAGTGCATTAGTAAGTAAATATGACAGAAACAAAATGAGTTGTGGATATAAGCAGAATAATTCATGAAAATGGGGGGAGTCATACTGCACACAATATCAGGCTTATATCTGTAATAAATACTTTTATATAGCAGTAAAACAAACCATCATATTGAATCTTATTTGACAGGGTTTGATTTATTGTTGTTTTTACAGTGCTCTGACACTTGAGGATGAGAAGAGGATGCTGGCCCATTTAATTAATGTTCTCATAAGAATGGTAAGAATCTTCATGTTTTGGGTCAGTTTTTTGACCTTTGTATTGATTAGCTGGAATACTCTCACAATTCTTCCTGTATAGAAATGTATATGCAGGTATTAGTGCTTCTCTTTAACCAACCCTGATTCAATATTGATTACAGCTTGAACTTGTGAACTGATTTTCCTTTATAGTTCTTAAATTGGTCAAACCGCTTAAAAGTTAAAGTGTATGCAAACCAAAAAAGTGTTAGTGTATGGAAACCATAACAATGAACTTCTTTTATTTGTTCACTTTTGATTTGTTAACTATACTGTGAAAGGGTTTAGTTATGTATGTTTGATGAATGCAAAAGAAAAAAAAACTTATGGTCCTGCCAGAAATCCAGTGCTAACTTCTTGTACTGTGTATTCTTTAGTTATATCTCAAGCGGCGCTAAAAATCCTGCCCATTAACTCTTCCCCCTATGTTATGGAGATGAGGAGAGGGAGGTTTTCCGTTGTATGAACACACTTTCTGTCTTAGGTGGATAACACTTCTCCTCCATAGATACATTATAGTAAGCAATGTCACCCTAGTACAGGAAATATGTTGCTGGCAGGATCACCAAATGTAAATAAAGGGAAAACAAAACTAATACGGTGACCATGACAGCCACCATTCACCACAAGGGCTGGTAAACTACACGTGTGTGCTTGAAATTCGATTTGCTTTAAAGAGTCACCAACCCCGAATGATATTTGTTAGATCATTTTTGTTAAAAAAAGATATCTTTCTTCAGGACTACAGCAGTGAGATCTCCTCCACTTTTGAATTCCCAGACATTTGTTCCTGCTAAATAATACATGAGTAAGAAAAAATCTTTTTCTCTTCTGTTCTTTAAAGGACACAGGAAACCGATCGAAGATCATGTACCACAGAATAATATAAGTATAATAGTATATGTACCACAGCATAATAAGTAACGCCCTGATAGTTTGTGTGTTCACCGAACACGCGAACTACCGATGTTCGAGTCGAACTGTTATTCGACTCGAACATTGAGCCCATCACTAGTGTCCATAAGGGCAGTGTTATCGCCCCCAGGAGATATAGTTGTGGAACCAGAGTTAGAGTTGTACCTATCCAATTTTTTCATTTAAAACCACATTGGAGTCGCCATTACCAGCAGAGTGCAGATTCTATGTTTTTCAACCACCCCCAAGAGATAATAGAAAAAATGGGTTTGTCTTGTATTTGGAGCATAATAAGTAACATGTGCAGTTATCCCAGCCACTCTGAGACATTGCAGCATACTCAGTGGGGGAGAGCAATACTCGTCACCCGACCCTTCAGGGTGGGTGAAGACCGAAAAAGCCAGCGAGGCTGAAGGCACAAGCTCACTGATAAAAGTGGTAACAAAAAGACCGGGACCAGCATGTGTATATATATATATGAATATTTATTAGTACAAAATAGTTGAAAACACCATCAAAATGCTACTTCCCATATTCCCATTAAAATGACAAAGTTGTCTGTAGCTATCTTTTACTCTTACATTCAAACAGATGGGCCCCACACATACAATAAGCAACTGTTTCAGACTTCCTGGAAAAAAACTACCCTGAGATGGCGAATTTCTGGTGGATCTTTTGGAATTTGCTCTCTCAAATAATTTCTGGATCATACTATAGACAGATTAGGGGGACCTCGATGGGGGCATGATGATGTCTTAATGGTGTGGCAGGGGAGCGAAAAATAGCTTAGGAATTTTATTTCTGAGCTTAATATCAATGAACGGAATCTAAAACTAACATTAACTAGCAGTAACTCAGACATTTATTTTCTAGATCTAGCAATAAAAATTGAGGCAGAGAGATTAATAACTAAGACCTTTAGAAAATAAACTGCAGCTAATACACTACTACATGCTACCAGCCATCACCCTTTACCCATTAAACAAGGGATCCCCATGGGACAATTCCCAAGCGTAACTGTACAAAACAGAAAGATTATATAGTAGAATCAAAGACTTTATACAATCGCTTTAGAGAAAGAGGGTATTCCCACAGGACACTCAAAACTAGTAAAGCTAAAATGGGGAAGAGAACTAGAGTGGAAATTCTGAAAGGGAAAAAGATTGGGGAAAAAGAAAAGGAGAACTACGTTAGAATTGATTACACAATATGTTACCAAATGGGAAAAAATAAGGCAGATCCTAGACAAACACTGGCATGTATTAAAACTTTGCCCTACACTTGCTAATATAGTTGGCCCTCGACCTCTCATAACAGCATGGCGAGCAAAAAAATGAAAAGACCAATTGATCAACTGGGAATATAGACCTAACAGAAATATATCTTTCTTATCAACCCATCCAAAAACTAGAGGAATGTTACCCCTGTGGGAAGTGTCAAGTCCATATGTAGAAAGAACAAAATCTTTTCAGAATACAGAGGGCACTAGATCCTTTGATATCATTCAGTTTATTAATTGTGGCTCCAGCAGGGTCATCTATCAGTTGGAGTGCCCATGCAAAAAATCTTATATAGGGAAAACAAAACGCCAATTGCGAATTCGCATAGGCGAACATCTATAAGACTTTTTTTTTTAAAAAGGATGTTGATAGCCCAATTGCAGTACATTTTGCTAGGGCTGCAACAACTAATCGACATAATCGATTATAATCGATTATTGAAAAAGTTGTCAACTTTTTCAATAATCGATTAATCGGCTTCCGATCAGTTGGCCCTGTTCACGGCTCCACACACGCTGCGCGCCGCACCTCCTCCCCAACTCACGCTCACCGCTGCCAGACCTGCCCGCCCGCATCCACGCTCTACACGCCGCACCTCCTTCCCACCTCACACTCACCACCCGCCCACATCCACAATCGGCACAGGGACGCGGGGAGATGTAGTAAGGAGGAGGAGGTGTGGGGGGATGACAGCCGCCGATAGACAGGCCCGATCTCAGAAGCAAGTTGCTAGAAGACTGCTCAGGTAAGCCTGTAATTTCCCACACATGGTGCTCTATAATGTATTGCTGGGATTTGCATTCCTCTATAGCTGATGGTACATTGTGCTGTATATTATACAGAGGAATACAAATCCCAGCAATACATTATACACTGTATGAATAATGTATTGCTGGGATTTGTTGTACTCCTCTATAGTTGGTGATATTCTGCACTGCGCTGTATAGAGGACTACAAATCCCAGCAATAATACATTATACAGCGCCATGCGGAATTCCACCAGCTATAGAGGAGTACAACAACACCCAGCAATAGTACATTATACAGCGGTGCAATGCGGAATACCACTAGCTATAGAGGACTACAAAACCCAGCAACAGTACATTATACAGCGCAATGCAGAATACCGCCAGCTATAATGTACTATTGCTGGGATTTGTTGTGCTCCTCTATAGCTGGTGATATTCTGCATTGCGCTGTATAATGAACTATTCCTGGGATTTGTAGTCCTCTATAGCCGGTGCCATTCTGCATTGATTGCTGTATAATTTTAAACTTTCCATTTCACTATATTGCACACCACACTTTTTTTTTTTATTTCCACCGCTCCAAAGCTGGCTCCTGTGATGGACTACAATCTCAAAACAAACTAGTAGTCCATCACTGGAGCCATTTTTAAAAATTTATTTTATTGTTTAACCGATTAATCGAACATAATAATCGGCTAACTAATCGATTTTGAAAATAATCGTTAGCTGCAGCTCTACATTTTGCTGAATGCCACAATTCGTCACTGGAAGGTTTGAAGGTAAAGGGCATTTATGCCCTAAATCTATCACCACGAAGAGGAGACTTTGACAAGATTTTGTTACAAAAAGAAAAAATTTGGATATACAGACAAAATCCAATGTTACCCTCTGGTTTCAATAGCGAATTTAACCTGAATGTATTCCTCTAACCCCCAGAAGAAAGTTATACTATCTTGAGCAGGGGTTAATGTACCCAAATGCATCTATATACTAAATCTCTTTCCTTACCCTTCACTTAGTGACAGGTTTTTATACATATGTTCTTTATATATTTTTTATATATACGTTGTCTTCTCTCTCTTTGCTTCTCTTTGGAAAGAGAGAGTGTGTGCTTTGAATGATTAGCTATCAATCACTTCTGACATTAAGCATTGGGATATGATGTGAATTGAAGCGTTTCAGGTGTGAAACGGCTATTTAAGATGACCACTCACCATCCATCCTTCATGTTCTGACGAAGCCCCGGAGTGCGGGGCGAAATCTGTCAACACGGTTTGCCTGAATCGTAAGCTGGATGACCGCACACATGGCAACCTGACTCTGGACACTCTACTCTAATGATCATAAGGAAAAGGGATGAGTGCACAGACTAAGGAACCCTACTGGATCATTTGAGACAACTGTGACAACCGTGATCGCAATAAGCTACAGGACTTGAGACTCGGAGATCAGCCGACCTACTGCGGTTGAGACACCTAAACTGTGAGTAACGTTTACCCCATACCACATGGCAACACTCACTTAAATTCTATTGGAGGTGTTTCCCCCTGAATACCCGGCATTATTGAATGGAACTTTTTTGCGGTGTTTGCCATTTGTTTTCCGGATCTGTGGTTTCTCACACGCTCCCTTAACACAAGTGATGCGTATATATATATATATGTGGATCTCGCTTCCTCGATAAACCCTCTTGCTACTTAAATTGTTCGGAATAAAGAAAAAGACCTGATCAGGTTATTTGAAAGTTTGTTTCCACATTATGGATAAGAGTGGCTAATTGCTAAGGATCGTGTGGCAATATTTTTCTGAAACATATGAGACATTGTATCCATTCTCACAGCAACAAGAGGATTTCCTCACGAGAGGACTTGTTTTTCTCTTTTTTCACTTCAGTTTCATAAACTGTGCCACCTTTGTGTATTCTTTATCTCATTTGAAGTCCCTGGTCTAAAACAGTTGATTATTGTATGTGTGGGGCCCATCTGTTTGAATGCGAGAGGGAAAGATAGCTACAGACAACGTTGTCATTTTAATGGGAATATGAGAAGAAGCATTTTGATGGTGTTTTCAACTATTTTGTACTAATAAACATTCATATATATGTCTGTGTCACCCTTTGGCAACCTGGTCAGGTCAGATTGCATATTATCTTCTTGAAGGGGAATTCTTTGAGTGGGCTGAAGATTTTTTGGGTTGTAACAGTTATCTGTCTGAAGATCCTGTCAAGTTTATTGAATTCCTAGTCTGTGTTAAGGGTGGCTTGCGAACACCACCTCACTTCTTTTCGGGCCTTGCTGCTGCTTTTCAAGCTCTGAAGCACAGTTCATCCACCTCTAAGACCACATCCCAGACTGTTAAATCCACCACTCAACTAGACTCCAATGTGAGTGCTTTGTGCCTGTTGCCCATGGCAATTGCTCCTGTTCCAATCCAGCCTGCTCCTGTTCCAGTCCAGCCTGCTCCTGTTCCAGTCTCTAGTTTTCCAGCCCAGCCTGCTCCTGTTCCAGTCTCTAGTTTTCCAGTCCCGCCTGCTCCTGTTCCAGTCTCTAGTGTTCCAGTCCCGCCTGCTCCTGTTCCAGTCTCTAGTGTTCCAGTCCGGCCTGCTCCTTTTCCAGTTTCTTGTGTTCCAGTCCAGCCTGCTCCTGTTCCAGTCTCTAGTCTTCCAGTCTCTAGTGTTCCAGCTCAGCTTGTCCCTTTAGGAATGAACCCAGCAAGTGATCCTGTGACTAATATCCAAGTCAAGCTTCTTCATCCCAAGCACAATCTTTGAAGAAGAACTATTCTGAGTCTGCCTCTACTGGTCTGAGTCTGCCCCATAGCCTGTATCTCGTCGCAAAATTACATTCCTGCCTGAATGTAAACAGATGGGCAGAGCTCGCTCGCTCCGCTCATTTGACATTCTCAGCTGTCAAATACTGTCATGTCATATGAAAAGTATTATGACACCTCGGCTCACATGAATGGCATTCAGGAGTTCACGAATAGCATTCAGGAGTTCACGAATGCTATGTAGTATTTGACAGCTGAGAATGTCAAATGGGTAGAGCGAGCCGTGATAATATGTCAGAATGTTTATACTGCTCTGATATACAGTCTTCTGTTTATGGAAACAAATAAGTATCTATAATTAAGGAGATTCCCAACGTAAGTTCTTTCATTTGCGCTGACTTTGAAGACGAGAGGAATACAAAAGTATACAATATATATATATATATTTATCTCCCAAAATTGAAAGACACAATTTTTACTGCAGTTAAAAATTAACTCAAATCAATCTAGATCCTACAAGAACTCAATGGTTTACCCGAATATATATATGTGGCTAAGGAATTGCCTAATATAAAGATAGAAAGTATACTTAACCAGCAATTTAAAATTATTTGTCTGGAAGAAGTCAGCGATTACAATTCAGAAATAAGGGATGGTGAGGCTCTCTTTAGTTCAGTTCCCTTTGGACAGCCGTCCTCAGCTTCCGACCTATACCCTTTGCTTACTGCCTTGTCTTCATTGGCATTTGGCTTCTCGATCTTGGTTTCCTTTTTTTTCTGGCTACTCTCCTTTTATCTCCCCTCGAATTTGGGCTTGGTTTGGTCTTCCATGTGATTATTGACGTGAACCATGACGTCAGATATATCATTTTTGCCATATACCTTTCCCTCACAATTACCACCAGTGGGCACTATTGTTTTATATAAAAGTTGGGAGCATTTCATTTAACCCTTTTAAAATTATTAAAAAATAAATAGAAAATGTAAAAAAAAAAAAAATTTAAATGTAAAAAAATAATAAAAAAATGTCTACAAAAAAAATGATTGGGCGAAGCTAGCAGTGACAGCTAGCTCCGCCCAACTGTTTTCTATTGGACGGGACCAGCTGTCATTACAATGAGAGCTTGTCGGAGCTGGCGGTCATATCAAAGCCGGCTCCGACAAGCTCTTATGACAGTCCAGCGTCTCCTGGTTCCTAGGTAACCAGGAGTTGCTGAACTGTCATTACACACTGAGAACCAGGTGGAGCCGCCGTGATATCATGGCAGCATTGCCGGGTTCTCAGTGTGTAATGACAGTCCAGTGTCCCCTGGTTGCTAGGTACGGCTCCGCCAGGTTCTCAGTGTGTAATGGCAGTCCAGCGTCCCCTGGTTACTAGGTATATTTTTTTAAAAATGTGTAAAAAAAAAAACTAATAAAAAAAGCACAACCCCTCCCCCCACATAACACACACATATTCTGGTGCACACCATGCACATGTGCTGCAGTGCGTTGTTAGAACGCATCGCAGTGCATGATCTTTTTTCTTTTCTTTTTTTCTTTTAAAAAAGACATTCAATTAACTGTGGCAGCGCATGGCAAAGCTTTGTGACTCATTGCCGTGCATTGTGATACCTTGTGTTGCAATTAAATATACACCTGTATAATTTTATCACAACACAAACACCAAAACAATTTTTTACATAAGTTGATTATTTACAGTTTTGCATACTGTACCTTAATTTGTTTACCTTTTCGCAAAAAGGCGCAATTACAAATTTGCTAATATTTGTTATTTATTAACTCAATACAGTTTTATCTTTTAGATTTAGTCAGAAAATAAAAAAAATTGTGCACGGATACTGATTTTGTTGTGTTTTTAACAATTGAATTGTGTATTTTTATCGGTTTAATATTAATTTGAGAAACATTTGCGCAATTATCGCAGGGCCTACAAATTTAGTATCAACATCTATTTATTCTACCGGGCCTGCGCTTTCAGAAAATTAATGGTTTGGGGGGTCTTTTACAAACGCTACCAACCCAGCAGTTGAAAATCAAATCAATAGGAAAAAATTGCAAAAATGGCTTGGCCAGCTGATTTGAAAAATGTTCCGGAGGGCTTGGCAGCGAAAGGGTTAATTCCACTATTTTCTAAAGATAAGGCAGAAAGATAACTTCTGACCTAAGCTATGGACAACCCATAAAGAAAGTCATGAATAACATCTCATGACAACCTCTTGTCCGACTTTTAGTCTACTTCTTCGATTTTCAACCTTAACCCCTTTGTGACGGGAGACGTACACTGTACGTCCAGCCACAAAGGGACCAAATGACTTGTCACGTACACTGTACGTGACACGTTATTTGCTGCTTTAGAGGGCTGTTAACGCTGAGAATCAGCTTTTAACATTCATTAATGGATGCCCTTACTACAGAGGCATTCATTAATGAAAGGGTTAACCTTTTTCAGACACCCGATATCTTAATATCCGGTGTCTGAGAGTATCTAACCTAAGGCAAATTAACGTTCTTTCTCAAATTCCTTAAAATTGAGTTAATTCTTTTCAAGACACATTAAAAGAAAAGAAAATGCATAAGCATGTACTACCTAATTCTTTGTACTTAAAATATAAAAACCCCATATTAATAATACACACTAATATATTTCAATGGGCACACTCAAACAATATATAATGAATATAGTTTGTATATTATAAAAGTACATGTATCAAATTTTACTTGAAATTTGTCAATAACATAAGCATACAGATGCTGCATATAATATAATAATATACTAACATTATTGCTAATTATAATTACGGCAATGACTGGTAAGGTTTCATAAACAACTTAAGATAAACCCCATCTTCTATTCATTGAGAGAGAGAGAGAAAAAACCTTTAAAACATTCCAGTCTCTGTCTATTGTACAAGAAAGTCATCAATCAAGACCTACATAGGCTGGCACCATCCTTAACTGATCTGAGTCTGAGACCCCCACAATTTACGATCTGAAGAATGTTTATACGAACATTCCTAACTTCTTTGTGAAAGTCTCTGTCCAAGAAGAATGAATTTGTATTCACCTTTTAGCACAAAATGGATACCACAATGCCCATTTACAAATCTGTAAAATAACATGGATAGGCCTATGAAATTGATTCCTTTCTGCCCAATAGTTCTGACAGTCACGGCTCACTCCGCCCATTTGACATTCTCAGCTGTCATCTGTTTACATGACTAAGGTAGCTCAGAGGTACCTTGGTTAATCCGATACCATAAAACCACACCCCCCACCCACCCATTTAATACACTGCAGAAAGGGTGGAGTTTAAATGGCCACAGCAGCCGTTTATTACAAAACTTTATAAATAACGTTTATAAATAACAACAAAAACAACCAATAACTATACTGTATACCAAATTGGTTTCAAGGTCCTTGAAGGCACTGTAACTCTCTCTGGCTCCACCAAGCTGTCAGCGGCAGGTTGTCGGCCGGCCATTCCAGCTTCGGCTTTCACCTC
>NW_017307382.1:0-432 GCF_000935625.1 Nanorana parkeri
GAGCAACGTGCGATTGAATCGTTCAGGTTGTGCATCTCCTTTGAGATGATACGGAGCATCTGGATTTGTAACAAACTTAGCAGTTGCTTGATGAGTCGGCTCTCAAAGTCTCGGCCTTGGTCAGAATGGATTCTCTGAGGCAACCCATAATGGACAAAGAACTTTTCCACTAATACTTTAGCCAAGCTCGCTGATCTCTGGTGGGGTAGGCCTGAGCATATCTAGTAAAATGATCCGTTACTACCAAGATGTTTCCTTGTCCACTGGTGTCAGGCTCTAAACACAGGAAATCAATGCACACTAAATCCATGGGACCTTGACTTTCAAGGTGGCTCATTGGAGCAGTTCTGTTCTGTAAATTCTTCCTCTGAATACAACGTAAACAGGAATAACAATAGCTTTCTGTCTCGGTCTTCATGTAAGGCCAGTAGA
>NW_017307382.1:2246-25129 GCF_000935625.1 Nanorana parkeri
CAAGCTGAGACTGTAACCGTTTCTTCCATTCAGAGGAGACAAGAGCATCTCTGGGAAAGAACCGTTCGGCTGAGATTTCATTTTTTCCTCCCCCCACTGAATCAGTGGGTGCGAGAGGGGTGACTGAGACCACCTGCCCAATGGGCATCTTCGCCCTCAGATCCACAGGAGAACCCGAGACATTACACACATTCACGAACACTCTTCCCTTAGCTCTATGCAGAGCTCTTGTGGAGATCAGTTCAGGAATTACCTCTATTCCAGAATTCTTTATGTCTTCAGGGTAGGATTCCAGCATCACATAAGGTCCTGGCTGGGCCCAATGGAATCTGACCGTCGCTTTCAGACAGATCTCCTCTCCGGGCTGCAAAACCTTTCCCGCACCTTCCAGTTTCCACAGGCGACCAACCTCAGCTGGGCCCCTCTGTTCTTGGATCATCTGTAGGTACACAGGTCGCAGTGCAGGGTGCGTCCTCCCAGCTTCAGCCCCTGCTTCTTTCACGATAGGAGCAAGGAGTCGTCTCACTACTCCAGTATTGGTTCCCACAATAATAGCATATTGGTTAGAACCTGGTGGTCGAGAAGCCACAATGGCCAAGGTGTCAGACGCTCCTGCTCGTCCAGCTATAGAGGGACTAAATTCCAGCTTGACTTGGAGATATCCGGTGTACACAAGTTTTGTATCTCCAACACCCCAGACTTCAAGGCCTTTTAATTTGGTGAGTGGGAGGTGTTTCAGATGCTTTTCGTAGAAATCTTGGTAAATCAGGGTGACTTGAGCCCCAGAGTCTAGTAGCGCTTTGGTGAAGATCCCCTCTACTTGGACTGGGACAACAGGGGCAGGGCCAACCAGCTCTTCAGGGAAACCATCTTTCGATTCCGTTGGTGGAATGGCACGAGAGTTCTGTACTTTTACTCTTCTCGACCGTGATTTCTGGATCTTTGTTTTACGAAGGGGTACATAGTGTGTCTTGCGTTCCGGGGATGGAGGTGTAAACACACGGAGAGAGGATTCAGTAGTCGGGGTAGTCGAAGCCTTAACCACAGAACTTGGCCTCTCCTGTTTCTGTGCTGCGTTCTTAACGTTGGAGCGGGTTAAGTTGAGTGGGCGCCCAATTTGCTCCCTCACTGGGGCCCGTTGAAGTTTCCCCCTTGCTTGGAATATGGCACCTTCTGGGACCCCTCAGTGGTCCTCGGGACCACGCTTGATGGACGTCCCTTCTCTGGGCAGTAGGCTTGAAAGTGACCCAATTTCCCACATCGATAACACTCTCTTCCAGTCACACTAGGAATTCTCCTGTTCGGCATGAAGTCGGTCACTGGAGGTGGAGCGTTGGCTCTATGGTCTGGCCCATAAGCTTGTGCTTCAGCCATTCTTGCTACAGCCTGACATAAGGTGGCTTGATTCTGCTGCAGCTCCTTTATGGTTTGATATAGCTCGCGTTGAGTTTGAGCTAACTGAGCAAGGTCTTGTTTGACGCCCATATCAACAGAGTGGTGAGTAGCATCCTGTCTCTTCATGCTCACTTCTGACTCACTGGTAGTTCCAGCATCTTCCTCATCTGTAAGGTAACCATGAACTGGCACAGGGCAAAAATGTACTTTATCTCTTTTGGAAGTGGAACCTTCAGAACAGGAGAACTTTGCGTTCTTTTCCTCTATGAGGGCCTCCTCCGCCCGGATTTCTCTCAATAGTCCTGGATAGGTAGGTATATGATTAGGACCTTTCAGAAGGATCTTGAGGACAATGGGATGATTAGGTCGAGCACCCTGCAGGATTTGATCTAATCGAGTCTTGTCAACTGCCAGAGTATCTACTCCTTTCTTCTGCACGACTTGTCGTAGCACCTTATCTACTCGAGCCACATAATCTGATAGCTTCTCTCCCCTCTTCTGATAAGTGTGCTCCAGCTTGTACTTCAGATCAGAGAGTTTCTCCACCCTTTCAAAGGCAGCACGTAAGGCATCCATGTAATCTGCGGCAGTGCAGTCCTGCTTGCCTAACCTTAAGTTACAGATGATCTCTGCAGCAGGTCCTCTCAGGCTTTCAACTATTCTCTGTTTCTTTTGCACTTCAGGAACATCCCACTCCTCCAGTGCCTGAGAAGCTTGCTCCGCCCAAGTATCAAAGTCTTCTTCCCCTGACGGGACGGGTACCTTCCCTGAATAGAACCGTAGTTTACGATATCCATAATGAGGGAACTGTGTTGTGTTTCTCGCAGAATTTTCAGCCAGTTTCCTTATGTCCATGAAGAAAGAGGCTGGTAAGCTATTTGAGACTGACACAGAGGAGTCATTCACTTCCATTACATCAGACATGGTCTCACTGGACCCTTCTGAAGGGCTGGCTGTCACTTTTAGGGGGAGTATCTGTACTCTGATTTCAGGAGTAAGTAGAGCGTTGTCTCCCTGGAAACAATCAGGAATTCCCTTCTTCCATTCTAACAGTGCATAGGTATGAGAGTTTTCTGGGTCCCTCTTCACATCTATCACAAACACCTTCTGCTCGGGTGCTAACAAGGTCACTGCTTGGCGAACTTGATCCTCGGTCCAACTGCCATCAGGGATGTCTATGACTATGCTCATCCCGAATTGGCCATTCTGGTCTTGACACCACTTGGTGGCTGCGTCTTGATCCATGTTACCAATTTGTCCCGTTGGTGCGGTCATTCTCTGGTGAGGGGGGTCAGAAACTATCCCGGACGAGCCCCCAAATGTAGCGCTCACCCCCTAAGGAGCCGCTGAATAACCGGATATTTCTATCCCCCTGCACCAATGTACCGCCCAAATCTTGGATCCACAGCACACCAACACACCTTTGAACAGTTTTATAGCAGATTTAATAATAGCACAATATACAAAGCAACTATGGCAATAGTATACCCAACAATCACACAAAGGGATATAAGGCAGCAGGCTAAGGCAATCTACAACTCAGTAGCTGCAGCTATATATATATTGCATGCACGAAAAACCAGCAATGTCAGATTGTTTCAGATAATACACTTAAATTGAATATAATCAACAGTAATATCTCTACTTAACAGTATCTAGTCCACTCTAAACTACTGGCCAGTAGTACTGTCCTAGGCTAGCCAACGTTGGGGCCCTTGCTGTATAGCAGATGTAGAAAGTACAGTTGTTGCAATGGCCAAAGGCCTCTCACCACTTCCAGTGTCCCTTTGGGAAAAGGAGGATGATTGTCTGTGGAATGTGAATGTCCCTCTTTCCTCAGACCGACGTCTGTGAAAGGATGTAGTCTTCTAAGGCCTGTGGCAGGACATCTCGGATCGTCTAAGGGCCGTCTAGGGTCATCTAGGGTACCTGGCAATGATCTCAGTCAGCTCCGTCGGCTCCACTCACTCAGCTGGGCAGGCTGGATTACTCCGGTGGCCGGTTCAGCCACGCGACTAGGCCTCAGTTCGGGTGCTCAAACACAGTCTCTCCGGTTTAGCAGATGAACATCAGTCTTTCAGGATGCGGCTGTACCGATTCTGTGTGTCCCAAACTGTCAGTGGGAATCACTCAGTTCTGTTGCCTGCAGTCCTAATTCACACAGTGCCTCACACACAGGCCTGTCTCCTCCAGATCCCCCAGTCAGACTGGGCACGCTCAGTCACTGCAATCCATAGCCCTTCCTCCTTCCTCTCGCACAGCATTCTGGGAGTCGTAGTTCACAAAAGCTCTATTAACAATCCCCAGTGTCAGCTCTGCACTGCAATCCCCACAAATCTCTGCTTCAGATCACACACAGTGACAAATTAACTCCTTACAGTTAGGAACAAGAATCGCTGTGATAGCACATATATGTATATTATATAGGGGCTACAATTCAATTACATTTATGTTTAACTACTTGTACCAGCATCTAGCAATTGATAAAGAAAAACATATGAAGTTTGTCTAATAGGTCCCTTCAGGGATGTAATGAAAGCTGTAGAAACGCATCCTCTGGAGACTTTTTGAGATTAATCAAGGTCAATTTGTAGGTCAGCAAGTATACTCTGATCCAAAAATTCTGGATTTTATGGCAAGCTCACCATATTGAATACCTTTTTTATTTGATGTCTGTGTCTCCATTATGGACATTCACACTCCCTTTTTGACCTTGTGTCCATTTTTACTGAAAGTGAAAGAAAATCCCACATTTTGGGTTGTCGCCAGAACAGGAATAGATGGGAAATCTTCCAAAAGGGACACTAGTTCGGCAATCCTGCTGACTTTGGAGGGATTTTCTCCCACGTCCTGTTGTGGCTATGGGGTAGCATATGAAGGGCATAAAAAAGCTGACAGGGGTTATAATCCTCTCTTACTCTATCTGAAACGAATCAAAAAGTTTTGGCTTCAGTTTTACTTTAATCGCTTTACTCTCCACATACTAAGCCATTCTGGGAACTGGTGTGTGTGTGTGTGAGTACCTTGGCCAGCACATCATGTATGTTAATAAGGATAAAAGTGACAGCTGCCATTAAACATTATGATAGATGTTGTTGATAGATATGATGTTGTTGTTGTTGTTGTTCATGGTCAGAATACAGAGATACAGAACAAAAACATCCTTGTTGGCTGCACATTTAGTGGCACTGTATTTTAACATCTAAGTCAATAAAATTACATGCACGCCGGCCCACAGAGAAAGTCGTTTGATGAAAAACATTGGGGCATGCTGACACCTTTACATACGGAAGTTTGTGAGAGCAATTGAGATTGGAGGATTTTTATAAAGAGCAGGCATTGTATATCTGAATGTGAGTGCAATTGATTTGAACCTTTTTTAATAAAGATGTTTAAATGATTTTACACGATGGGCGTTATATTTTGTTTTCACTGAGCTATGAGTAACTGAGGGATAATAAGCCATATTGATTGTGAAAACCAAGAAGCGCTACTGGCTGGATAAGAACGGAAAAGTAATAAAGGAGATTCACCTGGGGAGGCCAATATAATGAGCGCATATGGTATATCTGTAACAAGATGGCCATAAAATTCTGGTGAGCGTGTAGTTTAAAAAGTTTCACAAGTGTGGCTTAAAAGGAGAAATCGCATGATCTGGCCCATTAGTGATGTTGCAATCACCATGGAACAGCTTGTACAAGAAAATCATATCTCCCCTTAATCTCCTTACTTCCAGTGTGAACATGTTTGCAGCAGCCTGGCATTGCATGCTATTGTTCAATCTGTGTTCTTCTATGACCCCCAAATCATTTTCCATTTCTTACTTCCCTAGTGGAGTACCCATTAATGTGTATTCCTGTTTAGATTTAGTAACCTTGCCTCGTAGCTTTGGTCCTCCATCCCCTTAACTAATTTGGTTGCCCTTCTCTGGACTCTCTCCAGTTCAAGTACATCCTTCCTGTGGACTGGTGACCAAAACTGGACCGCATACTCCAGATGAGGCCGAACCAGCGATCTTTAAAGTGGCAAAATGATAGCCTTGTCTCTGCAGTACATTCCCTTTTTAATACAAGACAGTACTCTGCTCGCTTTGTTTACCGCGGCCTAGCACTGCGATCTATTATTAAACCTGTGGTCTACTACAACCCCCAGATCTTTTTGCATTTGTGACTTCCCTAGTGGAGTTCCCATTAATGTGTAATCCGCTTGCCTATTTTTGACACCAAAGTGCATAACTTTACATTTATCAACATTGAACCTCATTTGCCATATATTTACCCACTCCCCAACTATTTCCAGGTCCCCCTGTAGTGTTATAATGTATATAACACTATATATATTTGTATATATTTATCTGATTGGAATTTTTGGAGAATTTACTGGCGTGCTTGTCATACACTATTTTGTATAAAAAATATTTTTTTTGCACATATAGTTATGCATTTATGGGGATTACACAGCTACCTCCTCATGTATCACTTGCCCCTCCCTTTTAGATTGTAAGCCCTCACAGGCAGGGCCCTCCTTATCATCTTGTCTTGAATTGTATTGTAATTGTAATGTCTTCCTTATATTGTAAAGCACTGCACAAACTGTTGGCGCTATTTAAATCCTGTATAATAATAATAATAAATAATGGGCATTTTAGTTATTATTAAAGAACAAAGGAGGTGGTTAGCAACATTGTGGTAGTATTAGAGGTATTACAGTGCGGTGTTATATTTATATATAGGATTACAATGACATTGTCAACTATAACATGATACACTGAATTCATAATACACCTTTTACTTTAGTTATTAAAATTAACATTTATTTCATAGATTTTGATTGAAGGCCAAGTGACCGGGATCTGTTAAGAACACAGGGGTATCTCAGGCTTTTCACGTACTAACCTGAATGATTTGTAGGAGTACTATACAAGACGTGGGCAGCAGTTTTAAAGGAAACTTGTACTGACTGGATCACATAGGTGGCTATTGTGAAACTATATAAGATTATGATGCCTGTCTGGGAAGAGAAGTCCAGACAACTGACCCTGATGCTTGTTCCAGGTCATTGGCTCAGAGAGTATTTAAAGGGAAGTTCCACCTTTTAGAAAAAAAATGACAAAAGCACACTTCTGACTGTGGGTATAACATGAAGCATGGCAGAAATGTGGACATAACCTTAAAGCTAAAGGGTCAGTGTTAAGCCAAGCAACCAACATTTTAAAAGACAAATACATTACAGAATCCTAGATGGTAAAATTACTTAGTTGGATTTACACCTACTCCCCCCCTCCCTAACACATTACATAATTACATAGTATTTGAGGTTGAATAAAGACACAGGTCCATCAAGTTCAACCTACTGCGTGTATGTATGTGATTCTGCATGTGTATGCGTGTGTACGAGTCCCTGTGTGATCTTTTTTTTTTAAGTGTACCTGTACCCCTCTATGTTGCGGACTACGAAGAACCGCTCTAACTGAGAAGCACCTACGCCCCTTGTGCTTAATTCTTTTCTCCACCAAGTTTAGGTGGTGGCCTCTAGTCTTTGTTATGGAGTTTACCATAAATAGTTTATTGCTGATGTTGCTATCACCATTGAACATCTTGTACATGAAAATCATGTCCCCCCCTTAATCTCTTCACTTCCAGTGTGAACATGTTTGCAGCAGCCTGGCATTGCATGCTATTGTTCAATCTGTGTTCTACAATGACCCCCAAATCATTTTCCATTTCTTACTTACCTAGTGGAGTACCCATTAATGTGTATTCCTGTAATGTTATAGTGTCTAAGTCCGTGTCTACCCTCCTGATTTTAGTGTCATCAGCAAACATGGAAACATGGCTATTCATGCCCTCCCCGATATAGTTAATAAACAGGTTGCTTTATTGTTTAATGTTTATTACTTATTATTTAATGATTCCTATGTATTACCTCGGTGAATGTAAGCGAGTAACAAAATGCAAACAAAATACACTGTCATTTTTATTTAATGGTTGAATACCTTTATTTTATACCGATAATATATGTTGGAGGTTGGGGCCACGGAACATAGCATTGCGGGGTGGGGGAGCACTAAACGCATGACCCAAAAGGCCACCAGTTCAAGTGAGACATTGTTATGTTTTAATTCTTAAATAATAAAGTGCTGGAATTTCTCACAGGAAGATCTTCAAAGCCGAGTTGTGTTGTATCATGGATTCCAGTGTAATGTTATCACATCCCTGATAAAACAAACACTTTTTTTTTCTAAACCATTGTATTACATAGTCATAAAACCAAGCATACAGTATAATTAATTACAGTTAAACACTTGTAAACATTATATGAGGCACGGGACAAGACATGTATGAAATACTTTTCACATACTCAGTTATACAGACAAGGTTCAATTAAATCGATCAAGCAGTCTGCACCCCCATTAATGATCATAGTATTTTGCTCCCATCTAATTGGGGTTCCTATGTGCTGCAACACTATTCTGCATGGTTATATTATTTTCTGTGTTACATTTAAGGCATATTACCTAATTCAAAGTTCATTTCTAGGACTGAAACTCCAGAGAATGTTACACTACATGACGCAGTACCCTTTTGTAACTGAAGCAATTCATGTTTTAATTAGCAGTTCCTTAATTTGTTCAAGTAAGCTGCCCTAACTCAAATTTTAATAAACAAAACATTAATAATATGCACAATAAGTTCACTCTTCTTATTAGATTATGTACATCCCCTTACTGCCCTGCAAAATAGTAACAGACCCAATGATTATCAGGCATCATTGGTAAAAGATCCCTTCCTCTAACTAAACAAAAGGGTTGCGCACTCATGGCCTTCTTTGTCACCAAGTATGGTGGATTCTTTTCCTTAAGCTCATTGTAAATGTATCCGTGTGCATACCTAATGCAGAGGTAACCTATCTTAAAGTTTAGCAATGAGTATATATATTTTCAGGATTACTTATACAGTGTATTTCGGTTTTAGTAGGGCATGACTCCATATTGATACCCAAAATCAACCCCAAATTTATCTGAACAGGTCACACCTACTTTTGGCAAGCCATACGGCTTAAAGAGAATGAACCTCCAGACAGCAGAGCTATATGATGATTTTTTCTTCTCTGATTCAGAAAATATTGAATCTACTAAGCAGCTTTGTGTATTCCCAGGCAATAAACATAATTCCTAATGATGATGAGACATACAGGCTACAAAGAACAGCAACCAGCAAGAAATGGGAAGCAAATGCAAAGCCATCTAATTACATTTATTTAGCAATACTAAATTCATATACAGACGCAAACCTGTTCTTGAAAACAGGTGCAAGGTAACCTACTAGAACAGACTGTATGGTGGAACTGTCAAAATGTATCCTTGCTGTTCTGTGATTGCCCATTCCTAGTGATTAGCAGCTCAGCTGAGACAATGAATCAGAGCGCAGAGATATAGGAAATAATTCCTTTATGGAGACAGGCGGCAGGATGTCGCATACATCTGCTTCTTTGAAAGGCGGCTCTGCAGGTGGATAGATGGCACCTTAACTTTTGCTGTTGTTACAGTAGAATTCAAATAAAGTGGCTATCTATCCAATACTGATCTTTAACCATGTTTGTTTTATTCCTTAGATGATACATTATTCAATCTTTGGTAACAAAAAATGGGTAACATTGGGACTACTCTGGAAGTCAAATTTCAAATGAGTGAACTTAGATGAAGAACGATGCTCCAAAGGCAATTACCCATAACAACTCATTAGATGAGTTTATTTGTTTTGCAGGGCAATTCCAGGATCAAAGAGCAATAGCATAACATGATGTATATGTGTTCAGTTTTAAAACAAGCTCATATACAGGTGGATCCGTCCATCTCTCTGCTGCTAATAAAAATTATAAAACCTGCAATCGGGGCTGGGAGGAGCTTAAAACGAGCTTCCTAGCCCATGGTTATTAATGACCCAAAATACATTAAAAAAGAGTTTGTTGGCCACAATGTTATATTTTGACTTTTCATTAAAGAACCCATATATATTCCATGTTGCCAGTGTACATAATTAATGTTAACAGATTCTTCTACTGGGTGTTGCAGATTACTACAGTGAAACAGTGATTGTGACATCGATTGTGTCTGCTGGCATATGCCACTATACTCTTGTCAGGATAGGCCTCATGACTGGTCCGTTTCATCATAGACTACATGCTCTGTAGGTTAGTTGGCCTCAGATACACATAGGTCCGTGTTTGAGTTATTCAGACTTTGTAATCTCTAAGGCTGGTTGACCATGAGTTCAAAGTCCTATCAAATCACGCTATAGTATGAAACAAACAAGAAAATTGAGCTAACTGAAAAGAGGACAAATGGCAGAGACAATCAATGGCATGTCAGCCATATATCATAACCATTCTTGTTCCATCTTCCTATAAGTAACTGTTCACTGTTCTTTGTTAGGGAATAAGTGCATATTTAGGACATAACGGAGCATAGTATTAGCAGCCATTTGATTTGCATTGACATTGCAGAGATAGTAAAGGGAAATTAAAGACACTTTGCCTCCTAATTGTTCATTCTTAAAGTGCTTACGTATATTTGAATCACTGTTCCCATTTCTTTGGCTATTATGTGCATAACCCCTCTCTGAGTGCATTAATGTCCAGCTTTTCTAGAACTTTGGAAACCATCTTCATCTATGTGTGAGTTTTGTCCATGTACATCTCTGATCACTGCGTGCTTCTGTATATTACTGAGTATTTTAGAAAAAAATCTAACTTTTAATTTTTTGTTACATTAACACAAGAATTGATGCTCCCCACATTCCTCTTTCAATAAACAATAATTGCAATCACTTACTATTGCTATGCTTCCTGACTTTAAACTTCACTGTGACATTTACAGAGCCACGTCACCAGTGACATACAGCATAATACAATTAGACTGAAAAGAAAGGAAAAACGTGGCCCCAAAATATGATTATCCTTAAAGGACATCCTTCTCCCCTAGATGAAAATGGTAATGTATGCATACTTTAGCACATACATTGGGTAAATGCATCATACTCCTGTAGTACAACATAGTAATATTTTATATCAACCATAAAGATCTTACTATAACCAAATCATGGGGTGTACTACAAGCATAATATTTATTGTGCCTCTCCTGTTTTATGTGACAAATTTGTTAGATGAACCCATGGATCACCACTGTACAGTATTCAGTGAAAATGTATTCCATGCACAGAAAAATAGTAGCTAAGATGCTGCAAGGACAGGTACCCAACACAGTGTATGGAAGTGAATGAAAAAGGAATTGCGTGTCTTCTAGTATGGCCTCACAGAGTACTCAGGATACACAAAGCAGCAAGCAGACATATCGTGGTGTACCATAAAGTACCCCCATTGCCTGTACCGCGGAGACAGACTTGTACCTTTTGTTTAAGACATTAACATTCAAAGGTGAAATCTGATTGGTCTCTTCTTTTTTCTTCGCCATTGCTCTTTGGACTGCCTGACTATGTAAACCTTATTGTGTGCTAACCCATCTTTCTCTAGAATAAAGAAACACTTCTATTCAAATTCTGCATTGTCATAAATATTGGCTGGACTCTTGTTTGCATTTATATGAATAGGTGATGGCTGCACGCCAAGATTTGTTTGGTATGTTACAGGAACAGGATTGATGTGTTAGAAGAGGGCGCAAAACATAGGATATGACATTTCTCTGTACACCATATCACACATCTCTTCTCTTAGTAGTCTTCTCATTTACTATTTGTGACTTCTTCATGGGAGACAAATTGCTACAACAAATCTAATCAATGTTTCCTGTTTTCTATTTATACATGCACCTCTATTTCCTTTAAATGGGCCTCAGTGGGGGTTAGATATTTGGCTTATAAATGTGCCCATTAAGACCCACCAACAAATTATAAAACCATCTAATATTTGCTCCATTGAGCCTGCTTACAGACCAGATCAAAAGATCTCTGCTTTCTATCCACATTTTGGGGAAGTGGAAAGAAAGAGAAAAGATGGCAGCACACTGAGATTTTGTAAGCCAGGTATAAGGACTATGAGACTCTTAATCCTGTTCAAGTAAAAACCATAGGGCATTATTTCAGTTAATAAGGCAATAAGCAATGCCCACAGTGCAGTCACTCATCAAAGCCAGTTAGGGATTATTTTCTTTGTTCTATGTACCCTAAATTGAGGAAAGCTGACATTTGACTGGTGGCTAAGGTTACCTTAATATCATTGATCTCTATGGCATCTAGGGGGCTGATTATGTACTACTAGGCTATTTTTATTGTGCCACCCTCCTTTATCATAGGTAATGGTAGCTGAACAGTTATAGACATTTTGTATAATTTAAATAGGTTTATGCTGCATGTGATTACATGTTAATTTTTTTTACTGTTTCTCCCATAAACTTAAATAAATAAATAACTGTTATAAGACAACGAAACATGGCATAGACTACCATCCCCTTAAATATTTGCTGCCCTAGGCCCAGCCCTATGTGGCACATGAACAAATCTAGTTCGGGTGACCTAGTGTGCCTAGACTTGTGAAATACCTCCCCCCAGCCATGAGGAGCGTACAGGAGGTCTCCGTACAAGCAGTACAAGTAAGTGTGAGTACAGAGATCTGATGAGCTAGTGAGGCTCTTGTTGTGTGTAGTTTGGGATTGTGGAGTGAGGTGAATTAATGCTTTAGCATGTCAATGAATAAAAGGAAGTGTGTAAGCATCCATTAAATTCTCATTTGAGCTGTTCTGCGTCGAGACAGTTTAGACCTAAGAAAGGAACAGAGAACGAGAGAGAAAAAAAGAGAGAAAGTCACTAAAAGTGAAATGTCACATTCCCACCCAAAAATATTAGGAAGCAATTACACTGTTTTATGCAGCATTGCCCATTGCAGCTCATGTACCAATTCATTTTATATGGTTCCTCAATCCACACAGTGTGGTGTGTTAGGGGTCACAGGCATTGCTTGGTTCATGAAGTGCTTTGGTAGCCAGAAAACAATGAGCACACTCCCAAACTGGACATGTAGGTGTGAATGCAACTATCATATGTGTTCTCAGGTAGAATACCGTTAGACAAAAGTTGGGCCACTCTGTTCAATTCATGAGTTTTGCTGAAAAGATGTAAACTACTGGAGGAACACTATTTCTGACAGATATTTATAATTCACAATTTCACTTATTCTGCTGAATTGTGGGAGTCATCTTAAAGATAATTGGTCATGATAAAAAAATGGAATAATAATGATGATGATAAAAAGAATACTAATAATAATAACAACAACAATAATTGTTATTATTATTATTATTCATTTATTTATTTATTTTTTAAAGATAATTTTTACTGAATTTTAAATGTAAGGAAACAAGACAATACAATGAAACAAAACTATCAACAAGAATAAAAACACAACTTCTAACACTAAATCAGTGTGTGCCTCCTAATTAACAGGTTAGCATAATGTACAAAATACATAAATCTACAAGTACACCTAGCATAATGTCAGAAAAGAGGAATAAGGGAAAGCATAATGAAGGAAAGATCATCTCAGTATCAGCAAACTTGAATTAGGGTGGGAGTGGAATTGTATGGGTGGAGGAGAGCCAGGGCCCCCATACATGGTCAAAAAATTGGAGTTGTCTGTTGTTATTATTATTATTATATTAAAGTGGATATTGCTGACGTGTTTTTGAAGGTGCGTGCTCCAGGGCTATACTGCTGATCCTGGCTTCACTATTTTGTGTGTCACTGATGTGGAACAAGCAAAGGCATATCAAATGTCCCAAAACCATGACATGCACATGCATGTTCTAAGTTAGTGACTCAGCACGTAGTGAGAAAAGATTAGGCTCCTTTTACCTCCTTTTATGATTCTGTATGTTCAGAATTCTCTGACTGTGTGTTGCTATGGTGCTGTGTAGGCAAAGCTTAAAGGAGAACTATGAGGTGAGTGCTTTTCACTCACCTCATAGTTCTAGCCGACCTGTAACAATGAGACTGTCACAGGTCGGCTCAGTAGAACGGGAAGTGAGGGAACACATACCGGCATTAGCTCACTTCTCGATCCTGTCACGGCTCTCTGCCGTGACAGGGGAGGGACTGGATTCCCCCCTCCCCCGCTCCCATCCTCCAGCGCTGACTGGCAGAACGGACGGGGGAGGGTACAGCTGGCTCTGCCTCTAGATAGGCAGAGCCAGCTGTCACTTACGCAGCTGGGCAGATCCAAACATAATTGTCGGGATCCGCTTCAGCTGCGGCGTCTCAGTATACCTTGAGATGAAGCTCGCGGTATACTGAGCTTAGGGTGACGGGAGGACGCTAGTTTGTGTCCTCCCGTTACCCTAAGGAGAACTATGGGGAAAAACGCTTACCCCATAGTTCTCCTCTAACTAAAAAAAAACTAAAATGAATTATCCATTTATGGTGATTCTAGCAAGATTTGACTCAATTTAAATTACACAGGGGCATAAACTATATATACATATGTCACCCAAGGAAACCAATAGATAGCAGTGAAATCTGTAGTGTCTGTAAGTACCCAGTAAAGGAAAAAGGGAAACGGGAAAGAAAGGTAATTCAGTATGAGAAAATGCAGAATGTATAGCAAATATGTTACTGGTAGAGAACTTTCACTTCTCACATCTTGTTCTTGGATAATGAACATCTGCCTTCCTATGGTGATTGGGTTAAAGTGTCTGTACCTGTGTGGATATAAATGCACATAACTGAAGAAATGTCTTGGGGAAGCTAAGCAGCCTCTTCAACCTTATAGAACAAGTCCAGTTGAATGTGACTATTACTAGTAATACAATGGCCTGGATTAATAAATACCTACACATATATAGAGTATAGGATGTTATTTCTGAAGTAAGCTGAATTTGAGTTTTAAGGAGTCATATTTAACTTCTGCAGTGTAGTACACATGACCATTTCTGAGTAATCAGTAGCAAACCTTCGTGGGGCTCCCTTGTAAGAATAACATTTTGACAGGGCCCTAGAGTGAAAATGTTATTAAGGAACCTGGCAACCTCTCTCTGTACCACTTGGTACTGGTGGTCATTGGTGAATAGTTTATGTTAAAGCTTTAACTGCCAGCTACTTAACACTGGTGGTAGTTTGTTATATCCGCCTGTTGTTAAACTCCTACATTAAAAATCAGTGGTGGCCCTTTTCCCCCATGCTGTTAGCCACCTCCTTTGTATAGGCAGTTAGTGGAGTTCCTTAATGGCACACTGGTGTTAGCACTCTATTACATTGATCTGTCGCTGGTGGTCCTTTATATCTTCCAATTGAAATACCCCTTACACTGTTGGTCCACGGTTGCCCATTTAATCCTCTATTGATAGATCCCTTTTAGTTTGGTGGTTAGTGGCAGACCTTTAGCTCCCCTATAATGAGCCCTTGCCTTACATTGGAGGTCAGCGGTGGCCCTTTTTTGTTCCCCTACTGATTGTCTTTTTTTACATTGGTGGTCAGCGGCAGACCTTTATCTCCCCTTTATTAAGCTGCTACCTTACACTGGAGGTCAGTGGTGATCCTTTTTGTCCCTCTCCTAATAGCCCCCTTTTACATTGGTGGTCAATGGCAGACATTTATCTCCCCTGTTATTAGCTCCTTCTTTATGCTTTTGGTTAGTGGTGGCTCTTTATGTCCCTCTATTGATAACACTCCTTACACTGGTTGTCATGATGGCCTTTTATTAATCTCTAAGGGAACCCACCTGTATATTTCTGGTCAGTGGGAGGAATTTGTGTCTCCCTAAGAAAAGCTCCCTTCACACAGGTGGTCAATGTGATTGAGCTTTCAACTCGTCAGTCTCTCTTTGATTTTCTTGTGTGCTTTCGCTTTGTGGTGCATGTAGGGGGCAGCTGAACTTTTTGCTTGAGAAGTGCTAATGCCTGTGATCCATAAGAAAGGTTCTGACTGCTTGCCTTCTGCCAGGCTGGCTCTGCAGGTACACTATATTGCCAAAAGTATTGGGACGCCGCCTTTACACGCACATGAACATTAATGGCATCCCAGTCTTAGTCCATAAGGTTCAATATTGAGTTGGCCCACCCTTTGCAGCTATAACAGCTTCTGGGAAGGCTGTCCACAAGTTTTAGGAGTGTGTCTATGGGAATGTTTGACCATTCTTCCAGAAGCACATTTGTGAGGTCAGGTACTGATGTTGGACGAGAAGGCCTTACTGGCAGTCTCTGCTCTAATTCATCCCAAAGGTGTTCTTTCGGGTTGAGTTTAGGACTCTGTGCAAGCCAGTCAAGTTCCTCCACCCCAAACTCGCTGATCCATGTCTTTATGGACCTTGCTTTGGTCACTGGTGCGCAGTCATGTTGGAACAGGAAGGGGCCATCCCCAAACTGTTCCCACAAAGTTGGGAGCATGAAATTGTCCAAAATGTCTTGGTATGCTGATGCCCTAAGAGTTCCCTTCACTGGAACTAAGGGGCCCAGCCCAACCCCTGAAAAACAACCACGCAGCATAATCCCCCCTCCACCAAACTTTACACTTGGCACAATGCAGTCAGGCAAGTACCGTTCTCCTGGCAACTGCCAAACCCAGACACGTCCATCGGATTGCCAGACAGAGAAGCGTGATTCGTCACTCCAGAGTGTGACGATAGGGGGGTCTGAGTCTGAATATTAAAAAATAGAATTATTTTGCTCCCCCAAGTCAGAACAAATGCAGGCCTTCATTTAGCATTTGCCAGGTCCATCCACATTCCACAGACCAGAAATCTGCTATCTGGCTGTGATCTTTTATTGCCCCTCCAGCAGAAGTGAGCCTCTAAGCCTTTTATAGCTGTCCCTAATTAAAGGCATGGCACCAAGCACTCATCTATTACAAGTGGACAAGTTAAAATAAACAAGCAGGTCTGCTAGAGAGGTGACCCCACTTTCACCCAAAAGTCATAAACCTAAGTACAAAATCAAGCTACATTTATTAATTTGGAATTGGGCGGGGATAGAGTAAAATAAAGGTTCATCCTCGCCTGCTTTCCCTCCCCAGCCCTTCCCTAGGGGCCGGCTCCTGGACACCCTCCAAAAAGGGCTTATAAAATATTCTGTCAAGGCGACTAGAGTGGCTCTTGGTTTTTTAAAACATCATCGAGGAACTAGAAGACTTAACATCGCTGAAGAGTTCCCCTTTAATCTTTGGACATTATCTACTGGAAGCCTGCTTGAAGAAGAGCCCTGCAGACTTCCACTTTGCTTATTGAACTCTGTCAGAACTCACAATATATAAAATACATGGGTTTGTGGGTAAAGTACATGGTTTGTGGGTAAAGGGTTACAAATCTCAACTTCTCTAGAGTCCATTGGCGGCGTGCTTTACACCAGTGCATCCGACGCTTTGCATTGCACTTGGTGATGTAAGGCTTGGATGCAGCTGCTCAGCCATGGAAACCCATTCCATGAAGCTCTCTACGCACTGTTGTTGAGCCAATCTGAAGGCCACACAAGGTTTGGAGGTCTGTAGCTATTGACGCTGCAGACAGTTGGCGACTTCTGAGCACTGTGCGCTTCAGCATGCGCTCACCACGCTCTGCCATTTTACGTGGCCTACCACTTCGTGGCTGAGTTGCTGTTGTTCCCAGTTGCTTCCACTTTGTTATAATACCACTAACAGTTGACCGTGGAATATTTAGTAGCAAGGAAATTTCACGGATGGACTTATTGCACAGGTGGCAACCTATTATGGTACCACGCTAGAATTCACTGAGCTCCTGAGAGCGACCCATTCTTACACAAATGTTTGTAGAAGCGTCTGCATGCCTAGGTGCTTGATGTTATACACCTGTGGCCATGGAGGTGATTGGAACACCTGAATCCAATGATTTGGAGGGGTGTCCCAATACTTTTGGCAATATAGTGTATATTAATGTTAAGAAAAATAAGTCTGTACTTCTCCCAGGCCTGAGCCAGAAGTCAAGAGAAGAGGAGATCAGAACACCACATGTGTATATGTGAGATATAATTTCCTAATCTGCGTATGTAAAATGTCCAGTGGAATCTAGTTGCTTTGGGCAACATTTCAATTCTCATTTTCTTCAGTTTAAAAAAAATCAGCCTCATTGTATACCTTTTCCAAATAACATTCTGCAACTTCTTTTCAAAAGTATAAGAATATTATAGCTAGCTACTGGTACCATAAATATAGAAAATTATTTTTTACACTGTATAAACTTTGTACTTAGAAGATAGAGGGGCAACAGAATCACTACCTGTGTCTCAGAACAAGTCCCCAGTATTGCCACAGTCTTAGGAGAATCACCACACACATGTACACTATGTCATATTTCAATACATTATGATGTAATCCTCACCGAATGGAGCCAGCCAGAAGAGGGTTAAAGGCATACAGCCAATCATGCATGTCCTTGTCATTGCTGGCCTGCAGCAGAATGCCGCGATGTTGTGTACACACAGCAAAGGTGTTGGGGGTCTGCAGAAAAAGAACGCATTCACATTTTTAATGTATACAAACAACAGTATAGGGCTGATGGTTATGCAGCATTACCTACCTACTAAAGGTACAAAGAGTAATAACTAATAGGAGAGCCAGTAACCATGAGTTTACAATACAATGATGCCCAGGAACCTAACCATTTATGTGTGGATAGGATTGCCAGTCAACCATTTTCAAGTTTAAAGCGTTAAACTGTTTTACAAGTTAGGTCTCTACCTCATGTTGAATATTGATATTATGAATTCTTTCATCCAGTCAGCTGGTGGAGCTCTAGTATGCTATTCACATCATTAGCATGATTACTTTTTTTAGCTGTGCCAAGAGAAAGCCATTGTTTACAGACCAACACTAGTTCATCGCGGCAGTGACTCATCCGGTATCAGATAGCTGAGTCCCAGGCTTCTCTTAGATAAACAGAGCTTCAAACCAAGCTGTTCTGTTGGGCTTCCTCTTTAGCTAACCTATAGTGCACTAAAAACCCATTGTTTTTCATTCAATGTTTATTTGTAAGACAAAGACTTAATATAGATAGCGAAAAACAGTTATAAAACAACAGTTTCAAAAATAGAATAAAATTGTCCCACATTATTATAGTTTCCTTTTAAGATTCAGATATAGTCACACTTCTTCTTAGGGCCTGACTCCCTCAGCTTACCAGCAGTACCACTCCTGGCCAGCTCAGCCTGCTTCTTTGTTTAAGGAAGGAAAGTGGGTTTCATGGTAGGAAGCATGTTTCCGGATGGAGAATGGGTTTCAAAATAGAGAGAAGGTGGATCTCAGGTGGGAGTATGGATCTCAGGATAGAGAGTGGGTCTCAGGTAGTAGAGTGGGTCTCAGGTGGTAGAGTGGGTCTCAAAAGGGAGAGTGGGTCTCAGTATAGTCGGTCTCAGGAAAGAGAGTGGGTCTCAGGATAAAGAGTGGGTCTCAGGATAAAGAGTGGGTCTCCGGATAACGAGTGGGTCTCAGGATAACGAGTGGGTCTCAGGATAACGAGTGGGTCTCAGGATAACGAGTGGGTCTCAGGATAACGAGTGGGTCTCAGGATAACGAGTGGGTCTCAGGATAACGACTGGGTCTCAGGATAACGAGTGGGTCTCAGGTGGGAGAGTGGGTCTCAGGTGGGAGAGTCTCTTTTTGGATTGAACATGGGTTTTAGGATGAAGAGAGGGTTTTAGAATGAAGACTGGGTTTCAGGACGGAGTGGGTTTGTCTATGCCAACGGGTATAATTTCTTACTTATCCATTCCACTTTTCTTTTGTATATTGTTAATATACTAGCGACAAATGAGCATCTCTTGGCATGAACAAAACAGTGGCCACAGAAACCTTCTTGACTTTAAACCGCTGGTCAATCTATGGAGATCACTTTCTCAACTTCCTATTACTACCTCCACATTGGACATAACACCAACACTTCACTGCTGGTCCAGGAACATGATATAAATATTTCAGTTTGTAAATAAATCACACTTAAACCAGTCATTTTGTGGCATGATCTTACCTTCAGCATGGCCTGTTGATCCTCACTGTACTCCACCTGAGCCTGAGAGAGATTAAGAATGGCTCTCTCCACTTGATCCCGATCACTGTTGTAGATGTATACATAGGGACGTCTGACCACCACATACCTCTTTACCCAGCCTCCGGTGTGAGGCTCCAAAAAGTGCAAGTACCCTTTCTTAGAAACAATAGGGCTGAGAGGAAGAAAGAAAAGATTAAACTTCTTTTCCAAAAGTTCCGCATTTCAAACTAGCAATTTACACTCTCATATATAATACCTACCCTCAATTAAAGCTGGGAAAAAAAAAAAATGTCTAAAGAGGCATGTGTATTGTTACTTGAATCTTGGTTTGCTTTGTGTATGTCTTCCAGATCTGGGCAGTAATATAATGTGAAAGTTTGCGGAGCTTCCTATAATAAAGACCAGTCCCTGCTGTTCTCTCTGCTTGAGCATTGTGACTGGTCTGGAATCTGCCCACTCTTGTAGTTTTCTGAAGATAGCCTGTAGTGGGTGGGCCTGGAGAGTCCCTCCCACATCGCTGATCTCTGCACAGAGTAATGATGTCACCACTACCTTTCCAAGGTAATAACTTGGATTTGGTGTATACAAAGTGGATTTATATCCTTTGTGGCTAGTGAGGAATATATTTAAATTAATGTTCTTGTGCCCAAAGTTCAGCCTAAACATTCACCTACCTTCTGCTGATAATTGCAGCGCAATGATTAGAGGTTTTCCACCTAACACCCAGATAATAATGTAAACTCTGCAGCTTCTGGACTTCAAATATTTGTACAGTAGCCAATATAGGAACCCAGTAAGTAAATTGTGAATCTAGTCCATTCAGATTTCTACTTACCTAACCCGGACTTCCTGTATATCTGGATTAAACAAGCTAGAAGGTATCTTGAGCCCTGTGCTGGGAGACTTCTGCAGCTCTTTGGCAGGACTTGGAAGATCCCTCTCAGGACTGAAAGATCGTGAGAGTGGCTGGGGACTGGAAAAATCACAAGAGAAGTGTCATTAAAACAATTCCATTAAGGTGTTAAGCTTAACAATTCATTGATAGGTTGGAAAACTGCTATTAACACATTCCTCTAACAACTCATTTATAATGAGCAAGGCAGGCTAATGTAAATGTGCCATGTTACATGACAGTATACGCTGCGGCTTTATACTCTGACTTTCCTAAAATGCCCATTGACGATGATTAGCCTTAAATAATGTAGAGCAAGTTGTACTTTATTATATATTGTACATTCGTGAGAAAAATAGCCTTTTATAGCCAGGATTTTTCCCAGTATAAAACATCTGCCACACATAGCTTGTTTAATGTAATACTAAAGTCAAAAGGTTTTTAAGCTATTTCAAATGCTAATTAAATCACTCACAATGGATGCTGTTCCTTGTTGTTTAAAAAAGTGTTACTTTCCTGCAGAATCAGCTGGTCCCCTGAACACTGGTCCTGATGTCCTGTTTTAGGGTGAACCGTTTCCCTTACAGGGTCCTATGGAGCCACCCTTGTGTGTGCTAGTAAGCTGTATCTCACACGCAAACACAAAGGCAAAACAAGGCAAGACTCTCCCTGCTATCCCTCCTTCTTCCTTCTCCTTCTCTGCTTTCTCCTCCTTTCCTTCCTTCCTGCTGGGGACTGTGCTCTCTCTTGTGATCTTGCACTGGACTTTAAGTTCAGGGAAGCTGAGCTGAGAGAGTTGGAGCCAGAAACATGATGACTTGCCGGGTTGATGTATATTTGTATGATCTGGATTAATTACTGAAAATAATCTGAAAGTTTGATATTACTTTAAGCATATATTACTGACCTGGACTCTGAGTTGCAGTATCGTCCTTCTACCAGGGATGGACAGGTGCTGGAAGGTGTGAGAGTTGACATCCCGATTGCAGAAAGAGAGGGGTCACGGAGGAGTGTAACTGACATCTCAGACAGCTGAAATAAAAACTCACAAGTCACTAAAGAGCTACGCATGAACAATATTTGCCACTTAAAGAACTCCTCTTAATAAATCAGACATTATTCCACAATCTATGGTTTTCTGAAGAACCTTAAATTTGCCTTCAAAATTGATTAACACCTTCACTGCCAGAACAGCAGTCAGTGGACACTCATAGTCAATGCACATATACTGGAAGTTTATATCACCTAATTCTTCAATTTGCCTTCTTTCTCTCATAAGGAGCTAGTATAAACACTGTCGCTGCCCACGTCTTTTGAAATATGATCTAGGGTTATTCTTAAAGACTAAAGACAAGACTAAACGTAGACTGAACTAAGACACATTAATACCTCTGAAGCAAATAATGTTTAACTAAAGGGAATATATGGCATCTGTACCACAGAAGGTAATAGGAGGGGGGAGGGCACCATAAGGTCATATATTTACAGTATGGCAAGCAGGGATGTTAAAACTTAGACTGCAGAGAGTCTGGTGTTCAATCATACTCTGCCTAGGAGACTTGCAGTGATTGAGAGCATTAGCATGGCACAACTTTTTGCAGTTATACTAAGTAGGAAGCAGAACCTGTAATTGCTAGATATGGCTGCACCCTTAAACATGTTCAAACCATTCCTAGAACCAATGCTTTTAATATGCTGACACTGAAAAGGTAATAGGTAAAAGGGTATTGGAGACTGTAGTTTAACATTGTCTAATACAAGGACCAATCTTCACACTGGAAAATGAAGCCTGCCTTCCTAATTAAACTATACTTAAGATATATCGTTCATGTGGCAGAAGTGAGATCTTTACCCTGGTCCCACTAATGGTTTAAACTGGCCCCCACCCTCTAAAACAATCAGTAATCAGACTGAAGAAGACTCACCTTGCTTTCACTGGCGCTTACACACACATGACTGTAGGTGTACTCTCTGTTAAATGTGTGGGTGAGCAGTCGGAGACACTGTAAAATTTATAAGATCACCAAATCAATGAAGTACAAAAACCTACAAACCTCATATTCAAGTAATGACAAAGAACATTACTGACAGATAAGCAATAGAAAACCTATGGCCAAATCATCTGCATAGTAAATATCCTTGTTCAAAACATGCAGACTTAAGAAAGAAAACCTGTCCTGAAATTAAATCTGTAAAACTCCATTGCAGACATCTACCTGAAAAAAATCTTGTTGTCGTGCTGAATTTGGCTTCAATACTGTCTGAGTCACAAGTATACAGTAAGTGAAGTCTGAACTGAATCTGCAAGTGCAGTCTCCTAATCTGCATAATTATTCTTAGACAATAACTCAGAACGCACTTGCGTCTTTGTATCAGCATGACGGTCAAGAAACTAGATTAGCAATTGCTGCGCCGATATTTTTTCAAGACAAGGTTACTTTTCAAAAAAGCAACATACATTAGCAGTGTGAAGTTAGCCTTAACAGCCATAACGAGCTGTCAGGTTTCAGTGTTTTTGGCTAAAGAAAATGTAACGCATGAGGGTGCCACAAGCACATGATAAATCCAGTATACATTTTTTTTTAATCTTGCAATAAAA